>NW_019101845.1:114483-432420 GCF_001856785.1 Myzus persicae | reverse complement strand
GGAGGGGTCACTTTACTATAGCTGTACAATACTATGGGCTGCTTTGGACTATATCAAGATAGACCTTCAATCGCGGCGGCGCATACAGCCACAGCAAAAAATCAGGCTGACGAACCTTCTTGTACGGCCCCAAAACGAACGGCGTCGTCTGGGTATTACCGCGCTGGCTATCGTCTGATCGTCTGCTGCACCATCGCTGCAACCGTCGCCGGTTTCCGGATCCTTGAAACTTTTCGTCTCGTGGACAGCCAATTTCGGCGAGCCATCTATGACCTCGACCGCATTCATTGATCCGCCTGTGGACTCTACTGTACCGAACTTCATTACAGCCATGTTCGGCATTGAAACCGTTCGACGACGGGGCGGAGAAGACGAGGCAAGACGAGTTTCCGGCTCCTGTCGAACCTCTGGCAAAGCAGACGACACTGGACCTTTTTCGAGGGCTGCAGGGCTCGTTGTGTTGGTGGACAGTGCGTGGTTCGCCGGCACACTCGACTTCTCGGAATCTGTCTCCAGCATTGTCAAATTGGGCACCGAATAAAATCTTGTCCCTCGCTGCATCGGCGAACCCGGCAGACCGCGCTTCAGAGTTGGACGATTTGTCCTTAGATCCTCGAACGTCATCAGCATCAAGTCGGTCGCAGAAGGCATCTCGACCAATGGCGCGTCACCGGCAGTACCATTTGCCTTGCATGGGCCAGCAAGACCACGACGATACGCCCGTGGTTTCGATGAATTCGACAGCAGATCCGCGAACTCTTGGCGCATCACTTCTATTTCGGACTGCACATTCATCTCCAGCGATGCGGAGCTATTTGCAGACATGACGATATCACGGATTATGGTACAAGGGTAAATTGCGGAAGTAAAGCAAGTTTTACAGAGAGTAAACAATATACTAAATTATTAGATGTACTCAGTGCGACAAGCAGATAGGTTATGACGATTAGAACGTATACAATTTATATCAAACACTTATCGTGTCCCATAGCAACAAAATTGTTTGTTGTATTCGTACATCGGATATAAATATTAACTTATTGCTTATTGATTATTATTTAAAATATTAATTTTAAAATTTAAAAAAAATTGTCTTAAGGAATTAAACAGGTTAGGAAAGCGAGCGCGGTAAATTCCAGGTTCCCAAGACATTCCTATATTTTAATATTATACAACGCAATAAACTAAAATTATTCCATGCACAGTTTAAAACCTTTTATATTTTTGTGTAAACTGATTAGGTACCTACTCCAGCGGAATAGTATAACTTGGTATTTTCGAAAGTGTCATTATAATTGAATATTAAATTATAACTTTGGTCTCAAAGTCTAAAAAGCAATTAGTAATTAATATAGTATTATTTATTTTAATTGGTCTATTTACCTATGTATATTATTTTTTTAAACGTATGCTACTATGCTGATACATCATAGTCTATCTATACTCAGTGTTGAGTTCAGATAGCAAAAATAACATCTAGATAAATATTAGATTACTAGCTATATCAATATCTAGATTAATATCAAGATAGAATATTCAATTTTTATCTAGATAAATATGTAGATAAAATTTTTTCATCTAGATTTATATCTTACACTAGTTAATTTGTATTAATGCTTGACATGTTATTGGATTCTTGGTTGAGTAATAGATTAAGGGATGCAAACCAGGAAGGCTCGTTTTGTGTCAAAAATATATTATGTAATGAATAAATATACATATAAAATATTTAAATACCTATATATTATATTTAGCATACAGTAGGTACTAATTTCAACGTATAACAAAATATCAAATAACCAAAATCATGGTTAATTAGTAATTACTAATTAACATATATTTTCTGGTTTAAAAAACTAGTTTATATTTTTTACATAACATTCAAACTGCAAATTAAAATAAGTACAAAAAAAAAATTATAACAAGTAAAAAATCTTTTGTTCCTTTTGAAAATATTAATTATATAATAAAACATAAATGATTTATTAAAACAACATACGACTCGTACAACTATAAATACTAATAATATTTTAATTGTTAAACAAATAAATTATAATGATATGTCGCTTGTTTAGTTCTTTGACTTGCAACATATTAATATCTCAAACGTTTTGTCTCCTAGACGATTTCTCCTGTGTGTTAATACTTGGATTGCTCCACTAAACAGGCGTTCCACTGGAGCTGAAGCGGAATAGTTGTGTTGTATTTTAAGAACACTTGTTTAACTATGGGATAATCTTCTAAAACACTAAATTCTTTTTTGGGAGAATTTAAGAACGTCAAAGCCTGTACACAAGAAAAGTTTGTAATTCTTGATTCATCAGCAGAGTATCCATTATTAGTGTGTTCATACAAACATGAGTAAAATTCCTGGTCACTATCATCACTGTCTTCATTATCACTAGCTACAGCCGTTTTTTTTTTGATATCACTCATATTAGTATACATTTCATTGCACTCAGTCAAAAAAAGTTTTTTGCACAACTCAATGTATCGAACAGGAATCCAACTTAATTTGAACTTAGGATGACTAATTGATGCAATGACAAAACATTTACTTTTGGGTAAAGTCTAGTGAGTAGTGACTAGTATCTGGTAAAGAAATTAAATTAAAGTGCAAATATTATTATTTATAACATCCAATTGGGAATTGGTATTGTCAATACAACATAGATGTGCGTGTGTATTATTGCCGGTCGAGAACTATTTTTAGTTTTTTCCACATTATTTACTGATCGACGGGACATTATCGTGGGGTATAACGCCGTGTCCTACGTGAGTCCGGCGAGTGCGGCAAACGCATTGCGGTGCGTGCGATGCGGCGACCAAAATAAACAAACCTGTGGTAACATGTCCGCGTTTCCAATGTACCGCCGCAGTCGCCGCATATGCGTGCGATCGAATTCGTTCGTACGCACCGGACAATTTGAAAAACAAATCATTTTGTTTTTGTCGCCGCACAAAGCTGCGTTCAGTGCGTTAATGATATAATATTATTACTTAATTATTACTTACAATGGAAACTAACGAACTTTTGATATCTGAAGTGCAAAAAAGAAGTGTATTATGGAACAAGTTTGACAAAAAGTACAAAGATAGACTTGTTTGTGATAAGGAGTGGACGATATTGGCCAAAAAAATGAATTTGGATAGTGAGTGTAAAAAAATAATAAATATATTGTAAAATATGAATTATTGTTTTTAATTATTATTATAACAATTAATGACCTATTATTACAGCTTGTATTGATATACGACCTCGACAGCGTCTGCGGTCGGCGTACGGGTGTTATTGTTAATTCGATAATAATGAATCGTCATTAAACATACTTGCGTAGTATCATATTATTATAATATTTGATGGAAAATGACTAAATGAAAAATGTGCATTATAAAACGAGATTTATCTAGATATTTATGTAGATTTCCATAACTTAAATCTTAGATACCATTTAGATATTATATAATTTATTCATCTAGATAAGATAAAGGTACTTAATTTTCATCTAGATAAATGTATCTAGATACAACTCAACACTGACCACAGATCAGCAGATTCAGCTCCACGTGGTAAAGAACAAAAAAAAACCGTCGACGAAGAAGATAAGTTAAGAAAACAATTTTTTATCAATTTATTTAAATAATTCATTTTTATAATTTTGTTTTGATATAATAAAAATGTAATAATAATTTTTTTTAGTTATTAGTTAAACCTCTCCACCACTTTTATCGTAAAAATAATGAAATACCTATATTTTGGCGTTCTTCAGCGTAGTATACTCTCATACAAAATGATGGGAACATCACTGTTTATAAACTAATATAATAACACATTTAAAATTTAAAGAAATGTAGAATCAAGTATAGAAAATGATAAAAAAACATTTGGTGTAAATTTTCATTATCCATGGTTATTTGTTTTTGAATTACAAGAACATAAGAAAATCGTATACAGTTGAATATTTGTATCGTCAGAGATATTGTAGACAATTTAACGAGGGGGGGATGAGGTGACCGAGTGGTCTGACGCGTCCGCTGCGACGCAGCCGGTCGCGGTTCGATCCTCGGCTACCGGGCGGCATTTTTCTCCGGACAAGTCGCGGTGACCGGAGAACAAGTGCTGCCATCCCCCACCCCCGGGGCATGGCAGAAACCTACGGGTGCCCCATTCGAAATTCTGCCAAAAACAAACACACACGTGTTCCCCCTTCCGTTCCAAAAAATATACAATACAAACTACAATACAAATCCTACTACAGCTAATGGCCTCAGTTGCCGAAGCTTAAGTTCAAAAAAAAAAAAAAAAAAAAAATTTAACGAGGACGTGTAATACTTTCTATATCAGTTGACAAAGTTAAGTACAATTCTAACGACAACAAATTTATAAATTTACCAACAACATTGTATAGTTACACAGAATTTATGAATCTCCAATTCATTATGAAATTATAAACTATCAGACATTTGCTTAGAATATTTGCTCAATATTCATAAATAGCGATAATTAAGTATTTAATTTAGATTTAATTAAAATACATTTTAATTGTGTCTATTTATCTCTGACAATTCTTTCATAAAAGAAGGCAAGGCACAACAATTATGGCCGAAATTGCGTTCTCAACCAACTTGCTGATTTGGAGAAAAATAGTGTAGTTAGTAAATAGAAAACAATTTTCAAATTGCAAGAGTAGCAAAAATAATTAATATTCTGAACTTGAATCAATTAAATTTAAATACTCATAGAAACAAAACAAAACAAAATATTGTTTTATGCTTATTTGAATTGTATTAATAAATAAAAAAAGGAAAATTGTATGCGGGAATTTCAACTACTGGAGGGTAAATAGTTATTATTATTATTATTTTTATTTTTTATTAAGAATAAAGGCTTCAACACCTAGGTCATTAACCTGTGGTTGTGTTTGCATTGATATTAATTAACAATTTAGTTATAATTGGTATATATAGTTATTATTATTATGCTGAGGAACCATTGATGAATTTGACCCCTTCTATTGATATGTACGTTTTTTACTAAATTCTTATATAATTGTTGGTACCTACGCAAATACGATTTCCACACAGGAATATTTTAATTTGAAATATTAAATATATTTATTGTTAAACTAACTGAACCAATTGTTAAGTATTCACAATTGTCTGTATTACAACTTGGATAGAAAAATACAACAATAAATTACACATTCGGATAAGTAATAATTTTTTTATTAAATACCGACAAACAGAATACATAATAGTCAACAACATTTTATTTTTGGCAAATAAAATGTTTATTTGCACTCTTAAACTAGTATACATAGGTAACAGTTATTGTATTATATGATTTATATAAACCATTAATTAAGTCTTACAATTACATTAAAAAATATATCTTTCACGAATTAATTCAGCCGTATAATGTTTTTAACTTTTAATACTGATACTTTTCTTATACTTATTTATGTACTTTAACATAACCCTTAAATGATAATTAAATTCCTACTTTATTCTTAACATGTCAAACTCAAACACGAAAGCATATGTGGTTGAATGACATAGGTATTTTGACACAAAGAATTTGAGAAAAATAATCATGGCATTTAAATGCTCAGTTAATATACTGGTCATATGGGAGAGACCTCTATATTACTCCCTAGTCTATCCCTCTAACTATGATAAAATGATTGTATAATATATTAATTTCATTAAAAAAGTCGTATTATTTTCACAGAGAAGGCCATATTGTAAAAAAAATTGATTGATACAAATGTAACAATTGATACAACACTAAATTGTTGATTATTATAGTTGTTTTCACAAAACACACCGTAAATTGACAAATTGTTGGTGATGTAAACGCACTTGTAAACCTTTTTAGTTGAATGGAGAAAAATTCAAGTATATTCATGTTCATATTATGTATATAAATAAATATATTAATAGATTAGATCTATAAATAACAATAACTAGAAATCGTTCCACCCTCTCAACCTTTTTTTTACAGTTATAAAGGCTTGATGCGAATTTTTTTTATAAAATATACAGATTATTATTGAACTGCATGCATTAATTATTTGTTAGACCTATATACAGGGGCCCCACCCTCAGAATTTCGACACTAGTTGCAGCAACACTAACGGCCTCCTTTGAAAATATTTATAGAGGTATTAGAAAATCGAACGAAACGCATCGTAGCCCGTAGGTATCGCATTGTTATGCAATATTATATAATTTAGGTACAATACCAATATTTAAATGTTCGTGACTGACCCACTACATTTTATAATATGTATATATAGCATATGTTAACAATCGATAATATATTGCCGCCTGCTGTCGTATCGAATGTCGTCATTTCATAGGTAGGTCGTTGATATAACCTACGCTAAAACTCTACTTACGATAGTATTTCCGGTAAATACGTATAGATAAATAGAAACTAGAAAGTACGAGGTATCGACATACCTATGTGGGCTATGCCAAACGTCAAACGCGCTAAATAATAATAATAATAATAATGATAATAATAATAATAATAATAATATATTAATGTACCCAAAGCGACTGACCGAGTAGGTGATCACCTCCATTTTTTCTTTAATATCTAATACATTTATTCAAATTCTGTTATTTTGGAATTTTCAAGTATATTTAAGGAAAATATTATTTTCTATTATTTAGGTTTTTATACCATTTAACAAGTGTCCCGAGGTGATGCAAACTTCTTATTTTTCCAATAACAAACAACTTTTTTGTAATGAAAATTGTATCTAACTCAAAATTCAATCTAATATAGTTTCTGACTTTCTGAGTCATTAAAATATGTAGACTGAGTTTAGTAGTCTTTAAAAAATATAAAATAGATGTACTTAAAATTGTATCTAGTATTATTAATTATTATTATACTCAAACAGTATTTACAAATTATAAAATGTTTATGAATCAATATTAATCACTATACCTATTAAAATTTTAAAATCATCATAAGATCAAGAGCGCCTGCAAGGCGGGTCAAAGGGAGAACCCTCTGAGAATTTTTAACGGCATGTTCTTTAATTTCAATATCCCTGTAAATATTATTAGATTATAAGTAATTCTTATATCTTGCCTCGGGTGAGATTTCATCTTGCGGGTGCACTTGTAAAGGGTAAATATCTTATTATTATGAACCTAAAATTATTAGTACACAAAGTTAAATAACTCAACAAATATTTGATCAAATATTGATTTTGACATTTTCAAAAAAGTGCTTTACATTTCGAAGGAAAAAGAGTGATTCTTGTTTGTAAACAATATGCTGGAAACGCTCTCAAATGTGATAAAAAAATCTATAAAATTGAAAATATGCCGGATCTTTAAGTATTTCTACTTAAAAATTCTAAAAATCAGAATTCGAATAAATTATCGTCGTAAATTATAAAACTATGGTGAGTACCTATGCTCGGCGAATCACTCTGTATATAGTATATATATATATATAATATATAATAAAACTTACAAGATTTGACTTTGTGTATGTGTGTGTGTGTGTTGTTACATGATGATATATTATGTAGCTATACAATTGGACGGAGATAAACCTAATGTTATTATATAAAAGTGATGCGATCCATATTTTGTTCACCTTCACACACACACATGTGACAATATGTAATATTGTGTTTTATGCGCATACTACCTATATGCAGCTCGAGTGTATATTTATATAAATTGAAAAAAAAACGTACAATTGAAGGGTTTGTTGTTTCTATAGTTGTATGGACAATCGGGGGCTATTGTCAGTGCGTGTCACAGTGTTAAGTCATTTGAATCATAATTTTCAGAGATACACGCGTTGATAATGACGATATCATTACATGTAAATGCGTGATGCGTGTCGCCACGTAACATGGGCTAAGGTGTGAAAAGTTTGAAAAAATACTATGGAAAATGTCATATAACAACTTTAGTCACCCAACCCTTCAATTATATACCTACCTACTGCAACTAATTTTTTATGCCCGCCCTTAAATTGTAATCATTAACACAGACTTTTGACTAGGGAATGTATTTATTCGTTAGATCCTGTAGATATATAGGTACCTAATCAGAAGTGTTTTTTTAACACTTAAGACACGCGTGAATCATACGAGGACAGCAGAGGACAACCATCGACATTTTAACGTACTACCTACTCAGTATATTCAAAGTTCTAAGATCATATAATACATAAGTCATAAATATAAAAGACGAGGAAACAAGTTCACAGCAGCGTATGAAAATGCCCGCTTGTAAGACACGACGGTGTCACAATTCATAATATATGTACCTACATACGGACATATTGAATGATTTAGGTACTTTTAGTGTCTGTCGTACAAAAATGGGGTTTATACGTAACCATGTATTTATTTATAAATTAATATAATAATGATTTGAGTCGGCCATCAGTTAAACTATTTAGAACAGTAAGAAAAATGTTCGACGGACACTTTTTTCATTCAGGACTCCGAGAGTAGACGAGTTCTAACTTCTACGCTATATTTACATATTACATAGGCGGGTAATATATTATTATTAATAATTATATTATATTGTGAATGTTCAATCCCAATACACTCGATAACGCCCTAAAGTGCTATGTTCTGGTTGATGGTGGTTGTCGTCATGGGGAAAAAAACGTCTATCCACATGACCACGTCATGCACACCGCGGTTATCGGTGAATAACAATAGTATTATTATTATTATTATTATTATTATATTACAATATGTGTAGGTACTGTGTTTAGTAGTGCTGAGAATTATATGCAATTCGTCACGTCCATCGTAGTAGCTTGAGGCGGCATGGGCAGCGTAACATCCACTCTGGTGCACTTTTCACGATCAGAATATTTCTAAGCGGGAACAATAAAAAATAGTTTATGGATTATTCATTTCAGAGGGGGTTTTGATTAATGTATAACATTCAAATAAATTGTACACCACCATGCAGAGATGCTACTCAACCATCCGGGCACCTCGCAAATGGGTAACTGGCGGTATTATAGTCATAGATATATGAGTCATAGTTATAGACTTCACCAGCAATTCGGGTCGGGTGGACGCGTGTTTCGTTTCATATGGCCCTCCAGCCGCGGTCAGTCGAGGCTAGTGTCAGTTGACTTTCGGTGACTTGGTCACACAAACGTCGAATGAGTTAAGAAGGAACAGTAGGTATTGTATATAAGTGTGCCAAAAATGCCCAAAATCCCAGGTGCAAAGTAACTCTTTTTTTCCTAACGTATCGCTGGGTCGACTGTTTTCACATTGCTCACTGGGACTCCCCGAAGCAAGTATTATACTAGGTATCTAACCTAACTGCAGTACATACATCGCTGAAAACCTCCAAATGTGTAGATAATCTTAATCAAAAAAATATGTATTATTTGTTTATAATAATCATACACGTTAATATTATATTGATTATTGATGATTTATTGCAGGTACTTGTAAAATTATAAAAATATGTTCATCTAGGCACTGTGTAATACAAATGTTAATATATTGGCGCAATTAATATTTGTTTGTTTTATCTTTGGCACTTAAATCACGGGTACATAGTCCGCTTAGCCATGGTCCAGCTATGCAACTGCCTAATATACTGTTTACCTTACACATGACACCGCCAGCTCCCATCATATTACACATGTTATATCATACTTACGAATTTAGTCGGTGACGTGGGCACCGGGACATATTTGACAATCACTGGAGTCCGAAAACAACAGCACTGCCTGATGACCGGACAAAATGAACCGACAACGAAGAGCATAACAGCTACACCTCCACTGCAAAGGGAAATAAAATATAATATTAATAATAGAAAATCACAGTCAATATTCCTAGTGTTTTCTTTCCACAGCGAGTCTGCGAACAATTATAAATACACTTTGGGGTTAAGAAAATTTGATTTTCGGAATTTTACATCGACATGAAAACTTTCGGACTTAAATATTGTTTATTTAAAGATTTTTTATGAGTAACGACGGCTGACAAATGTAGGGAAAACAAATTGCACATGTGAAAACCGAAAACCGGCGGGGATATTGAAAAATATATACCGATTAAAAACGTGTGACGCGAATATTTGTTGTGTCGAAAAATATTGCTGCGGGACGTGTTCTATACCTACGTCACTTTTCACTCACCACAAGTACCAGAGGCTGTACACGTTGTCACAGCACTTGCCGTCGCCGCAGCAGTACTGTTCGCGGGTGCACAGTCCGGATTTGCATATAGACGCGGACGCGGTGCCGACGTCAAGCAGCAACATCACCAACGACAGTCGGAAAGCTGCAGTTGCAGTAGCGACGGTGACGGCTTGCTGCTGCACTGGCGGTGGTGATGCCGTCATTTCCACGGTCGCGAAACGCCGACGGCAAAAACAACAATAATAACAACAACAACAACAACAACGACTGGGACTCAAGGTGGTGCGGCGCAGCGTCGGACGCCAAGCAGAGTGCAGAGCAGCACGACGACGGCACTCGCAGCTGACGGCGCGGACGACGGCGACGCGCGTTATCTCGTGGCGGTACGCATACCAGTCAGCTGTGCCACCCCCGCGAGGCTCCCAAACCACAGAAATCGATACAGACTGGAGCGCGTCGACGCGGCACGATCGTTCCGAACGCATCGCGACCATTATAAGCGAGTAATATTGTATTATCATTATGGTTGCCGCCCGAGTCAAGTCGAGACTTGTCTGTGTTTATTCCAGACAACCTTCTCTAGGGGAAGGATCGATAAAAAAAAACATAATTAATCCATATTGTCACGAATTCTACGAGTGCAAAAGAAAAAAAAACCGCTTTGTAACTGAACAGTGAAGCTATACAAATAATAATTTATTCGGGATATATTTTACACTCATCATAATTTGGTAATTTGATTTTTCAAATTGATGTTCTTATTAAAAGACTTATATTGGGAAATGGACAATTTTTTAAAAAGGTTGTGTTGGGACCCTTTACTCATTCAAACTTATTTGCCATGTTTATAGAGGCGTAATTATTTGGTCATGTTTGAGGGGTGGACTTGAAACATGTACCCCCAACAGCAACCCCCCCCCCCCATCGTGCATTAAGTTACGTAGGAACACTTGGCTTGCAGATACACGTCCATCAGCTAGGATTGTTAATCCAATCCTCTTAAGTATTGGATCATACTCATAGGGTAAGTGGTCAATGTGAATCATCATAGCAGTAAACCTTAAAAATGTACGTTGAACCCTTTCTTATTGGTTCATCCCGTTTGCAGTAAACAACGCCATACTCTAGGATAGATCTGACAAGAGCACAAAATAACGCTTTAAGTGGCGTGTTATCAAATTAAACTCCAAGGAGACCCTTTTATAAAGCCAACTGTTTTCAGAGCCTTGCAGCAGGATTTCTCAATGTAATCGTGAAATGTTAGTACCCGATCAACAGTAATACCTAGATCATTTACCGTACTACCAGGCACCAGCATTAGTGAGTAAGGAATCATAAAGAGTAAAATTAGATACAATAGGAAATTGGATTCTGTGGAAAGGCGTGGAACGCGTTTTTGAAATTTTAAACTCAAGTCCAATGTTTTTAGCCCGTGTACCTATCATCACATCCAGGTCCTTTTGAAGTAGAATGCGGTCATTTTTAGAACAGATCTCTAATATAATATTATAATACTATTGGGCTATACCATTATAACTGTTTTAATATTTGAACTGGCCATAGTAAATTCTATGCTAAGCATCAAGAGTTCACGAAATTGGAATAAAATATTGAGTCCCGAATTTCCAATAAAATGTAAATTAAATTAGACGATGATGATTTATATTTTTTCCACTATATGCGAACGATCCTAATCCCGGAATGTTATCATCCGCTATACCCGGTTGCATAATTTATTTCATAATCCACTAACAACAATATTATTACAATACTGAGTACAGGATATTATACACCACGGCTTTAAAACCAACGCACAATCTATTCATATAGATTATAATAATATCACATTAATATTTATATGTTGCAATGTTAATATAGTTATGATAAGTTTAATATAATTTTTTAGGTGCAACATTCTATGCTAAAATAAATAAATTTGGAGCCAATACAAATATGTAATATTAAAAATAGGTACAGAAAATCGGTGGGGTGAGTCATCCTGTGTACAAAATACAAGTGGCTTGTAGGAAACTGCAATACATCTCTTTTGAGTGGCTTTTGTCGGTCGAATTATATGGAATTATTATACTATCTAGTATCTGGTGTATCTACCCTGCGTGTCCAAGTTTATTAAAACAAAATTTTCGGTAAATTTCAAACTTTCAAAGGCATGTTTACTTATACGCAGGTCACAGAACACTGTACAACGAAAATTACGAAATACAACAGTTCATGATGGTGACATGGGGTTTATTTGTTAGCATTTTAGTGGCCAGTATAGGTATGTATAGGTAAATAGTTTACAGGACGATTTCGTGAATTAATACTATTCACATATGTTGGACATCATATACGATTGAAAAATAATTTAATTTTCATTTTAAATGTACAACATAAGACATCGGTTGGTTGAAAATAAATAAAATTATAATATTGGTTTATTGTAAAAAAAAAATCATTGGCACCTACTAATATATAAGAGCAAAGTTATCTTTGCAAGTTGTATTAATTAACATCGCATTAGTGTTATGATATTATAGGTTATACCTACTCTTATTACTCCTAATTTAAACTAAAAATGTATCTTTAGTTTATTTAGATTTTAGAATGTTTTTATATATATGTATAAATAACTCATGCCAAATGTTGGGCGGCTTCTTATTCAATTTCTCACGTCCTGTATTATCTTAACACATAAGCTTATTGCACATAATTTGTATAGATTGTTTATATCTAATAAAAAAAAAAAAAAAAGAATGTTTTTATTCAAATTGATTGATTTTGTTGTCTTGTTTAAATTTTTCATCTTATTGGAAAAAAAAATTATTTACTCATAAGCCTATGCACAATTTTTATTTTTTAGATGATGGGGGGAGGAGAGGCACCCCTGTTGTCATTTCTTGGATTGCGCTTTCATTGGTCTGCAAAAATTCTTTTTTCACTTTTGAAATGCATTTTTGCTATGATCCAAAAATCAATAACAATTATTGATAATAGTTTTATACCATATTTTAACCAAAACATATTTAAAAAAGAAGATTATTTTAGCACGGTACAATTTGGTTGTTTGTACGAATTTCATCCACAGTAACTACATGAACAAAAAGTCCTAATCGTTCTATCGAATTAATATAACAAGTCACTAAATTGTTATTTCCCAACAAATAATTGTCAAAACAAAAAAACAATAATTTTCTTAACATAGCATTCCAAATTGTTAATATTTTAAATTATATTTTTCACCTGCCTACTATATGTATAGCCATGTAGGTATCACAGACTAGGTATTAGGTGATTATAATTTAATATAAAACATTCGGTAAGATGCCTGGAGGGATGATCTAGCTAATAGCTTCGCTTGGGGTTAAACCATATGGGTAATTGCATAGGAGATATACACACGCATATGATTGGATACCTTATGAGAGGCAGTAGGAAGGACTTCATGTTTTTATCAGTTGTTTAATGCAAAATAGATTAATGAATCAATTTAACTGTTTGACAATGACTTTTTTCGCAAAAAGAAGTGTCATAATGAACATGTTTTTGTTGATTAGCAAAAGTGCCTTTAAACGCATTTGCCATAATTAAATGGTATTATTATGAGTGATTAATTCTTCATATCATTGGAGCCCGTATTATTTGTTATTCAGTATAAACTTCACTCAGTCATTTTTTTAATGCATTTAATTATTTCAACCATTATCAGCCAACAGGGCTTAAAAAATAAAAATACATATCCACATAATATTTTAACAATAATAACAATAATTTTTAAAAGTTTGAGTAATAACTTTTTGTAGAAAATTATGGGTTATAATATCTTATATAGACCATTACATAGGAGTTCTATTATTTTATAAACTAAACTTTAAGCTTGTGCCCTAAGGCATTTAGAATCTTTAAAGTTGGAATTGTTTCAAAACATTAATAGTTTAAGTAGAACCGTAGAGGTCTCGGTTTGTATTATTAAGTGTATAATATTCTATACTGAGTATTAGCCACTAGGTTTGTTTTGTTTGAGAGATTTAACATTTTAAAACAAATTTGAATTATATTAATGTTGAAATAAATTATATGAAATAATATATGAAAGAGTTCTAAGTTTAAATCTTATAATTTCCATTGAATCATTAATGTTTTACCATTAATGTTTAATACTTTGCCAGAATACTTTGTTTATTCACTGTTCAATTTTTAACTCCCTCCACCAGGATATAACAATCGTACAACATAATATAATATCATATAAATATTTTTAAGTTTCTTATCACACAGTATTTGTAAACAAATGTTTTTTTTTTTTTTGATAATTGAATTTATATTTATATAACCTTACAATAATGGTATAATTTATTGGAACATAACAAAAAAAAAAATAATATTTACATATTACAAACTGAATCACAGACATTTTGAACAGTGTTCGCAAATGATGTGTACGCTTTTGGTTTCCATAATACGGAATAAATATACATTATACATAATATATAAGATTCATAATTAAGAGTATTTTCCTGACATTCTTATCATAATAACAATTTGACATAATATATTATGTTTAAAATAAGTAGAAAACGGACGAGTACACAATAACAATGTTCGTCGATATGCAGGTACATAAACGGTATATAAGCTAAATATTAGTTACCTAGGTATGTCGAGTATAGATTATAAATAAATGGTAATAATAATATTGTTCTATTTAATAATATACCTAATTGTAAAGATCCAACACAACACATAAATTATTTTTGCATTAAGTAGTATATAACTTCCATGGAGGATAAAAACAATAATAATAATAATAATAATAAACTTGGGATATTCTACATATTTGCTATAATTTAATAGGGTTTCTATTTACACAAATATAAACGGTTAAGCAATACATTTTTAGTTAGCTCTTCATTTTCTTTGTTCCTTTTTTGATCATAATATATCGATAGAAGTAGCAACAGAAAATTATACAATATATTTATCACCATGGCAACATGCAATAATTCTATGTTTTTTTCGTCATTAATTTCATTTAATAATAATAATAATTAACCCGTTGTGATTGATATAATTATAATTTATAATAACAATATTATAATATAAACAAATGAAAACAATAATACTTAAATAAAACACATGGTGATTTTATCCTTGACACATTTTATGTAAATAGTTATTAAGAGTTATAACGATAGGGTAATTAAAATAAACATAGAATAATACCGTGAGCGGCAAATAAATGTCTACTGTAGCCTACATGGAATATTAATTTTTCAATTAGTTTAACTTAAGTATATTTTTATTCTGCGTATTGATCGTATAACTTATAAGCTTAAAAAAATTAACTTAGAGGTAGGTAATCTACAACTTGTGAGGCAATACTCCAACAACAAAAAGTTTTGATGCACTCGACTCGTCGAGTTGACATACATTTTATGCCAAAACATGTGTATTATGATAATATATTCATGTTTGAATTAAGTAATTTGTTCTGTTTTGAAAAGAGAGCATCGATTTTAAAGTAAGTAAAAAAAATAATAAAAAATATGGAATGTAAAAGAAATACGATTCGAGACGATTACATTAGAAAAGGAACTCATGCCAAAACTAAAATTAATAACACTATTGAAATGAATTGTTTGTCCTTTTAACAAGCGGCAAAATAACATTAATACAATAATATTTTAATACGATATCGTCAGTATTGAGATTCAGCAAAGACAAGATTAGGAAGAGTGGGAAGTAGTAGATTTGGTGGAGGAAGAGGACGACGACGACGACGAAGATGAGCCGTTGGAAAACACAGGGTATTATAATAATATGTATATAAGGTTTGGCTATGACAGAGAGTGATCAGACACAAATAGCGAGAAGGCGCATTACGCACTAATAATAATAATAATGATAATGATAATAATAATAATAATAATAATAATAATAATAATATTATTATCATCATCATTTCTGTTGTTGTTTGTTGGTTGTTTTCTAATGTTTTTCCGCGTGTTCTAAAATATACATTCCGCCGGACTACACTGATGCTGCAGCCGGTCAGACGCCGCGTGGACTGGCGTGTATTGTGGCCGAGTGCAGGATGGTGTCGACCGAGCCGGTCACGTTTCGGCGAACAGCGCAGTGCTGCTGTCGTTGTCTTCCAAGTGCATGTCACCCTGCGGCCGCAACAACTTCACGTAACCCGAGTGTTTTCTTTGCTTTCGTTTCACCTACATTATAGACGGCAAAAATAGCAACGTTATCAATGATTTTTAAAGACACTATCCGAAGGGTTTGTCAAACGTCAACGACATGATGCGCGTAATGAGCTAGGCAATTCACTGGGGTACGATGATTGGTTTTTAAAAATCAAAAAACAGTACTCTTCATTCCTAAAACCACACCAGAGAACCAGACGACAATTATAATTCTGCGTACGCCCCTAGATCTAATTTAGTCTCCGGCAGTGATGACCGGGCAGAGAATTCTTTGCATATTTCTGCGATGGCGTTGGTTGCAGTACAAATTCAAATGAATATAGCTATCGTCCGGAAAACCGGAATTTCGTATTTCTATAAGGCACACAACCGCGACGGGGAGATAATATAAATCTTTTCGTAAAGAGTTGTCGGTTGGGGGGGGGGGGCGTTGGATCGGTTTCCCGCGGCCCTTGAGTTAATAAACTATTTGCCTACCTTAATTTTTGTTCATTGTAGCGTTTCCAAACAGCGAAAGGGTACAGAGTACTACAGACCAACCATGGTCTTTCTCTCTGGTTGGTGAGCTACGTAAACTTCTTTTCCCTAGGGTGAACTCGTGCCATTTTGTACACCGATCCACAGACACATGCGTTCGGTTGTCGATAATAACATGAGATGGGCAGGGGGGGGGGTGAGAGGAGTATCAGGAGCAATCGGAGAATGTCTTCGAGACAAAAGTTGCTTACCCCGTCCTCAAAGAAAAGAAAAGTAAAAGAAAAAATGACGAGAACTGATCTAAAAATTGTATAACTGTACTAATCACGAGAAAGAACCATTTAGGTTGGTATGCACGGGCTGAGATTTTTAAGATCTTGCAGGTTTAGATTTAAAAACAATAATAGCTTAACGACTTATGTCAGAGGAGGTGGAGGTGGGAAGTAAAAGTTAGATATTAATTTTTTGTGCGAGCATCTGTGCCGAATGACGAACGTTTGTGGCCACCACAGCAGGCGGAAATATATTTGATTTATATTATTGAGCTGATACTCACCATTACTACGGACAATACGACCAAGCCGGAAGCAAACATGGCCAAGGCCAAGTAACCGAATAAAGTCGCGTCGGCCTTAATGCTAAGTGGCTGAACGACCGGATCGCGACGGATAGACTCTGCCGCGACCAAGTTGTCCAGTTCGTTGTCCACGGATGTCCGACGCTTTTCGGCCGGCGTCAAGTTGTGACACTCGCCGGTGTCCGAGTTGCAGCTGCAGCAGTCGTCATGCGGACGCGGTCCACAACACGACACGCACTGAGTGTTCTTCCGGTCAAGGTGCAGCGGGAACATGCAGGCCGAACAGCTAAACGGGCCAGGTCCGTTGCAAGCGCGGCACGACGCATGACACGGCTTGCACAGCTGCGTGGGTGGGTCGTAGTACTGTGACCCCGAGCACTCTGAGCACAGGCCGTCCTCGAGCATGAAGTGAGGTGGACACGACGTACACTGCAGTGGGCCTTCGCCTGCAAAAGACAACGCATTTTATTTTATATATATTTGATATTACGAACATTTCTTTTATCATCTTTACAGAACTTAAAAATACAAAATTAGAATTATAAACATTTCGAAGTTATCCGTAAGTCGGGGACTAAAACAGTGTACAGTAGTACACACGTTGTGCAGCACATTTGTGCTGTATGAAACATTGAATACGCAGTACCTACGAAATTAAAGTGTGTAATCAATAATAAATATAATAACCCAATTATGAAATTGTATATTATATTTAAATTGTATTATCAATTTAAGACTAATATTTGGTGAACATTTCAAATATTTACGGTTGTTCGTTTTTGAATTAAAAGAAAATAAGAAAATCGTCCCATTAAAAATCGTTAGTTTACGGGTGAATATCCAATGTCGAAATAATTTAAACTTCAAACGCTTATAATAAAAAATTAATTTGACTTTCCGATAAACTTTTTTTTTTGTTTAAGGTAGGAAAAAAACTTATGAAGAATCTTTTTATTAAATTTTCAAATCTTAGACATCAAAAGAAATTTTTTATAATTTCTAACTCAATATAAAATGCAAATGTTCGTGATTTTAACGAATTTTGTCAAAATTTTAAATTTAGACAAAAATAAAAGTAAAAGTAAAAAATATATTCAAGTTATTTGACCGGGCCAAAATGTTTATATCGACAATAATTAAAGAAAAACTACTAACAATTTTTTATGCTTGCACATAGCTCAAACAGAGTTAAATTATTTTGAAAATTTGATTGTGTATAGAAAATGCAAAAAGAAAATCAAGTGTTATACCAAAAAATTGATTTTGTCAAAAACTGGTTTTACCCGACGCCTTTGAAAATTAACGGGAAATTTTAATTTTCACATCTTTAATGTATCAACTTTATACAATTTGCCATAAGACATCACCCTCGTGATTAAAACCATGATTTCGACTATTTATACACGTAGTGTATATTTATACATGTAGTGTATGCATGCACAAAAATAAAAATATGCAAATTGTAAAATCAGAACATTCATTTGAATCTAAAAATACTTTTATTGATTTGAGGTTTGCATATTTTCACCTACGATTGGCGGGGGAGGGGTGGGGTGTACTGGTGTGGGCAGCTACGCCACCACGTCCAAGTGGCTTAGTACGTCACTAATAAAGTGTGCTGTACAAATATTTAGATATGCTGTCCTTGTGGCGTAAATTGCAAATGAACATATTTTCATTTTTTTTTTTTTACTGATATTTTCTTATATTATAGTAAATTAAGTATACTATCCGAATTTTGAAAATTTTAGGAAACAGTAGAGTGCTGGAGAAAAATAATGATCGATTTATCGAACAACCTATTAATTCTATTTGACATTTCGACGAAGTATTTATAATATGCTCAGCGAGTGTACAGTAAACTCAGAGATCATATTTTTTCTCTCGAGTTATTCAATTATTGCTGTAATAGGTACGAATTGTAGATAATTCACTGTAGAATACGATAGTAATAAATAATAATTTTTTTGTTATATATATGAGATGAGTGGCTGGGGTAGATGATCCCAAACGTTGAACTTACCCTTGCAAGTCTTGCAGTAGTGGTGGCATTTCTGGCAACCGAAGTCCGACATGAAAAAGCCTTGCGGACACTCGGGATGACATTCACCGGCGGCCAACTGCCATCCACGTGGACAACTAACGCACTGGTCCCGGCGGGGGCCGCTGCACGTCATACAACTCAGGTAACATTTGGCACACGAGCCCACGTCACTATAATATCTATAAACACATTGTAAGCCCATTCGTTATTTAAGATATTACATAATTAATGGTAAATAAATTGTTCATTGATCATGGTCTGTCTGCCACAAAAGTGCAATTGTTCCAAATTCACGTGAGATGACAAACATATCTAAATGCAGGGTGACCAATTTGATTGGTCATACTACGGTGCTACAAAATATGATATTCTTGAGCAACAATTAAAACCGGCAATTTATTTAATATTCAATATCTGTACTAAAAATATAAGATGACATAAGGTCTCAAGAGAATATTTAAAATGATTACCTTCAATATTATTTAATATTTATTCAATATGATAAAAAAATGTAGTTTAAAGTTTCTTCAAAGTTCAAAATGTATGAATTTTTTTTTTTAATCAAAAACAAATACTGATTTATAAAATCAGGATCAGTCTTGGGATCACTTGGTGCAAATTATACATTATAAGTTATAATATACATACCCTGGGGCACACGTCGTACGACATTGGCCGGTTTGCAGCAGCAAAGGCGAGTGACACATTGTACAGTTGGTGCGTGACACGCATTCTATGCACGGATGCGGACAAGGTTGGCACGTAGCGTAGTTGCCGAATCTTAAGTCCGGGTAAAACCCGGGTGAACATTGTTCCACGCACGAGCCGGGAGACTGGAACATGGTCGGCGAACGACAAGACAGACAGTTTTCGTTGGAGAAGTCGCTACAAGTTTCACATGACCCGTGACACGACTGACACTGAGTTCCAGTCCAGAACTGGCCTGCTTCAGTGATTCAAAAAATAAGAATAATGTTGGCGTCTTACGATCGTTGGTTGATCATTTGCTAAGCGGAATGGCGCTTAAACCCCGTTGTGGTAAACAAAATATGTATTTCTGTTTTCTCACCTGATTGGCATTGTTGACTGCCGGTTTTTAAGCATCGACCTTTCTTGTTCAACGTGAAACCCTGGTCGCAGGAGTGACATTCGGTCAAATTGCAAGTGACGCAGCCCACAGGACAGTCTAAACATTCGTGACGTTTATGGTGCGGATAATAGAAATCTGGGCATTTTGAATGGCATGTGCCTTTGAGTTCGAAATAACCCGACTTGCAAGTTATACACTGGTCGGCATTTGGTCCGGTACATGACTCACATTTGGCATCGCAAGAGCCACATCTGGAATATATTTCAAACATGTTTAATCATGAAATCGGTTTTATAAATTCTTACATACATAATATGACAGTGTATAGGTCTATTATAATGAAATTGAACCACTCACTCATTGACCAAATAATAGTGGCGTCATTTATATAGGAAATAAAGGATAATGACAGGAAAATTAATAATAATTAACAGTATGTCAATTTAACGGATCGACCATCGATCTGAAAAAATATAAAAGGACTGGGAAGCAGTGTTGTTAAGAATACTTTTAAATAGTGTATTTAAAATACTACTCAAAAAATGTTTAACTTTCAGTATTTAATAAGATAATGATACAATTATGTTTTGTTTAACATAGGTATTTCAGAATTTATAACTAAGATATTTAAAAAAAAATAAGAATAAGAATATATTTATATTTATATCATAATATATTTTTTAAATAAGTCATTGTTACACTTTGGTGGCATAATTTGTTCGGTGTAACGTTCATCCGTCGTTCATCCAGGAACGGATGGTTTCTATACGTGTATAAATTATAATTCTTTTGACCATATCAATAATAATGGCATTTTAAATACGATTTAATTACTTTATAATACAAGTATTTTAACTCTTGTATACACAAATACTTAACAAAACTGAGCTGAGGAGAATATACAGTGTTGTAGTCTTACCGGTAATCGTTGGTCTCGTATGTGTTAACTGGACAGTTTGCGTAACACTGATTATCGTGGAGTACCAGGTGATGTTCGCAACTAGTACAATGGTCGGGACGACCTTCACAACTTCCACAGTTTGGACCGCAAGCGACGCAAGTGCCTTCTTCCGTATCTGCAAGTGTACAAACAACGAGACGGGTTAGCAAATCGGAAGCATTGGTCAAATTCATTAGTTAAACGATGTCTAGAGACGTAGAAAATAATTACTTTCAAAGTATCCGTCCGGACATTGTTGCAAGCAAACGGCCAAATCGGTAACCCTCAGGTGAGCGGGAGCGCATGTCAAACAGCTGTCTTGTCCGGCTCCAGCACAGGTCTCGCACGACTCGTGGCATGGCCAGCACACGCCGCCCTTGTTCGGAAAACTGCGGGGTGGGCAACGACTGACACAAGTACTGAAAATAAATGAAACAATATATTCGTAAACATTGATAACGATGGACAGAGGTACTCGTGCTAATTTAAAAAAGAAATATTTTTTAATAGATAATCTTTTCCGCCAAGTAAAACACCATTTCCGTTCTTGATTAAGTGAGGTATAGGGATGATACACGTATGGATGAGCGTCTGGAACGGGTGTACTTATGTATTTGAAAGAAATGATAAATTATCACATCTGTAAAACGATTCTTATAATAGCTCGGAACCAAAAAATGGTTGAGATTTTCTAAAAAATAGGTGTCAGGTAAGCAATACATTTCAGCGTTTATTGGAATGCGTTTATTTTAAATTACCAGGAAAATCTAAACACCACTCTCTTAACTCTCGAGTTCAATATATTATGTTCAATATTATTTTCAATCTAAAGAAACTTTTGGATTATTTTTATTGTTCAAAAATATTTTCCAATGTGGGAAACAAGAAAAAGAAATACATCATCCGTTGTAAATATCTCCCACGCTCTACTCAGAGTCTATAAAAGCAGTGAGGCCGCCCGTGTATGGGAAGTACACACGTCATGTGGTAGATAATCAATACTCAATTTGTTTTGTAAATTTAAGTGTTTATCTTAGTTTTAAATTTTAGAAAAATATAATATTACAAAGGAGGAGCGCGAAAAAATTTTGGGAATAAATTTACTAATAAGTTTCAAAGTACTAATTTGGAAATCACCTCATCAATATGTTTTAATTAATTCAGAATTAATTAAAATTTTCAGTTTTAAAATGACTCATTACAAGTGTATGTACTTAATATTTGCGTCCGCTTTAGAAGAACAATAATAAATAGAGTTCTAATTTTTAAAAAATACTCTAAACAGTATTTTACAATTTAAAGATTTAAACTTTAAGTATTGAAAATCTGTTTATAAACGGTATTTTATTTAACTGTTTATACAATTATAAATTTATAATAAATAAATTACGAGTAAAGGAAAATTAAGTTTTGAGTTGTGTTATTAATATGCAATTTATCATCCCAAGTACAACAACTGATTAAATTCAAAACAATATTATTAACTATATGCAAAATGTAATACTAAAATGTTTAATAATCAATTGAACGGGAGTGTTTCAAACTAGAGATGAATATTTTAAAGTAAATTAACGAGTAAAATTTCCTTATGGGAAAATCAATTTTTTTATCTGTTAGAAAATCTGAACACTTTAAAATTTAAATTCAAAACCCATCGAGGTTTTTAAGTTCAATCACGTTAGAAGTTGCAAGTACACTTTATTATATTACACTTGTAATAATAATTTCGCAGAATACATTAAAACCAATTTTATTATTAGTTTAAGGGTTGTATGATAACTATTTATTTATATTATTTTGTATTACATTATTTTTTATTGACATTCATTATATTCGGAAATTCAATGAATAATATTAAAATAAAAATTACATTATTAAATGTGTACCCACCGTGGGGTGGGTACGAAGCAATGTCGATGTAATGCATATTGCATACAAGCAAAAATACTAAAATATAATATATTTTTAAAAAATATATATTTGGATACAAGCTTGCCCTGTTTAAGGGTGGTTTGTGAATTGTGCAATTTAAATGTGGTCAATTCCCCAGTCATGATATCAAAATGTTCAGATATTATAGTTTGTTATCAAAAAAAAAAATGTAACTTTCTTGACCTCGGGATACCATTAGTTTGATATAAATATTTTACAATACATAATAACATCACTACCATATTTTCGTTCTCTGTAAGTTTAATAAAGATAATTGGCAAATAAATATTCTGAATTCGCTATACATATAGGAATCATTCTACTATTGTTATTATATTGTGGAGACCGATAGATAGTAAATGATGTACCTACAGCAAAGCTTATTAAAATTAAATTTGACGTCAAAAGACATTTTCAGACGAGAGACACACCATCCATCGTCTTTATAAATATAATAATAGCAGAATTGCGATGCAAAAATTATATTTCATTTATAATGGTTGTGACGTCTCTGCTGTTGCTTTAACGTAAACATTTCAAAAATATTACACCCAACCCTACGTGAGTAAACGCCCACAAACGTATTGAGTTTCACGCGCTAAATATATAAGATGTCTAATAACAACGAGAAGAAAAGAAGTACAACGTAGGAAATAAAATATTTTTTAGAAAAATGACAAACAAATAACAATGCTGCTAAGTAACCTACCAATACAAAATAATGGGTTTTGAGCGGAATATGACATATATCTATTGTCTGCTGTATATATAATATATACACAGAGATTTCAATAATATGTTATCGGAGCTCAAACTTGTTCGACGACCGAATAAACCTTTTCGTGGACCTATTTTGGTTATATAATGTATAAATTTCAACAATGTGTGCAGTACCTATATTGCAGACACGCAGCAAACAGGATGAATTAGGAGACGACGAGTGGCGAATGAAAAGTTCTGCCGTAGAGATAACAACGGTTGAACAACTGAGAAATCGCATTACGAAAGTCGCAAAACACAAATGTACGCTGTGCGCGAAACACAGTAAGTGTTCCAAACACGGTTACGTTCATTAATACAACTTTGCATAGCTTTCGGAGGTGACCATGTAGAACATTTAATGTGAAGGTAATGCATGAAATTTAAAACTTTCTACTTAGTTATTTATTTATTATTATATTTTTATTTTTACTTTTTCGATTTTTTTTTTATTTCGCAAGTTTTTTTTTGTTTTGTTTTTTTTTTTAAAATTTGGGATTGACAGCTCCCTAAAAGTTTATTTATATTTTAGTTATAAAATTGTTCGGATAACATATTTTTTATTTTAAAATACTCTCACAACTTTTCATTTTTATCCATTTATTTACACATTATATATTTATATAATATATATATAGGTCACACCATAGCATTTTCAAAGTTCTCTAATTCTATAGTGGCGTTTGTTTTTTTGAAACGCGAATGCTTAAAATATTTACAACACCACGGCCAACTTAGAAATAGTAGGTATATACTTCTATTTTCCATTCGAAATATAGTTTAAATCGCGTATGCGTGCGTTGTACCATTGAATATATATATTTTATTATAGCCGTTAGGTGCGCATATCTAACTTTGTTTAATGCCAATGATCGAATTTTGTTTATTATTATTTCACGGGAGTTGCATGGCAAAAGTACATTGCCATAACAGTGTATCACTATAATACGTACAACAAACAAGCGCAAAACCAACGCGTCTGTTTTATTGTGTTAGCGTTTACGAGTTTACCTCTATTTCAGTAGGGTTTTTTTGCGTTTTGTATTTATACGGTATAAAAATGTGTTTACTTTTTTTGTTAGTAAGAAAATGCATAAAATATAAACCTTAAAAGATGGCTAACCATTATGAACATTTCTTCGTTGATATTGAACTGAAAACGTAGGTACTATATACTATATTATAGAGATATAATATAATATAATATATATTAAAAAAAGTAAAGTTTACATTTTAATAAAAACTATAGGTAGGTACATAACTTACAAAGACCGTTGGGCTAATACTTTGATTTATGGCCGGTTTAATATGTTATATTCACAATAAATGACTGAGTATTAAATAAATAAAATCAGTTCTGTGCGTATGCTGAGGTCAACAGCTGTGTGATACCTACTACAACCCGATTTCAATGGATTCATTATGAGAATAATTTATACGGCACGTTTCTATCGCGATTTGAATTCGCTTTTATACAGGTACAATATATTGTTTATTCGTTCGTCGAAACCAAATGACTCGCAGAATGATCATAAATAATTATTTCTAAGTGTTGAGGAACTAAATTTCTCTCCGTGTATTATTCAAGAACGCAGGCGTCTACATAATATAACACGCATATAGGTATAACTCGATTATATGACAGCATCCGTGTTACACGACAAATCGGTTACCACGACCGAATTCATGAAATGTATACACGTGTACACCGTTGAAATCATTTTAATATTTTATCCTTGCGCCGGAGATAAAATACCTACGATCGCACCGGCACGATTATTGATTTTCGACGGTTCCTCGAGTTGTATTCGATAATAATCACTGCAGACACCTGCTGCTATGCACCTATATATATATATATTATAATTTGACGCCGTTAAATAACCGTTATTGCCATACAGAATTAGCACACAAATACTAAACGTCGTGTAATAATATCGTTGACATATACGTTACGTCACACTCGTGATACGCTAATTCTGACAAAATATGAATACACACAATATTAATATATTATACGTCTGTTACAAAACAGAAAACGCCCATGTGCTGGTTTGGGTACATGATATAAAACAATCATATTATTTCATACATTACGATAATACAACATTCACACAGAAATACAAAATATACATGCATTAGTCTCTTACTTGTCGAGCTTAAAGTTTCGACAGCCGACGCACTGCGTGGGACCTTTGCCGTAACAGCCAAAAGCGTCGCACTCGGGGTCGCAATCGTGCAAAATCGTCTGTCCATCAATCGGCCTTTCGGCGGGGGTGGTCTGCGAGTTTGAGCGCGTGCTGGTGAGCGACGTGACTGACGTCTGCATACATATAATACAAACACACAAAACATGTATAACATTAGTCGTTTTATACGGTTGATTTGTAATATGCAATTTCGGAGAAATTTCACTGAAAATGTATAAATATAAAAATAAAAAAAATAATGAGTTTTTTATTAGGTAACATTAGTTTACGAATGTCTCTGTTGTTTTGTATACGCACAAAGAGATCAATTACAAAAAAATAAAAAGGAAAAAAAGGACTACGAGGAATCAAACGTCATTTAATCCGCCGTGGGAGGATTCTTCGATTCTGCTTCTCGTCGCTGTCAGGTCGTTAATATAAAATATATTGATCCCCTAGCTTAAGGAGAAGTACATTACGTCACGTCAGTGTTTGCATAATGGGCATGTGGGTGGGTATACGGAGGATGAAACCTATCGGGAATAGATGAGATAATTTGAGCTTTTTAGAATTATTTCAATGTTGTATATAATAGGAGAGGTTTAGCATAGAGTAAGTATATATAAGAATCTTTTTGTGCAGTTACAACGTGTAACCGATAAGCTTTTGCTAGCAACTCGCCTGACTTTTTAAAGTTTTTTTTTTAAAAAGGATGTCAAAATGGGGAAAAAGAGTTGAACATAATATTATAATATTAAAGTATTAACAAAAATTATACTATCTCTTACGTAACACGTTATATTATAATACACTAGGCACGATCCACCAAGAGCTAGTGAATAATAATAACAATAACAAGACATACGACGTACATATACCTTACCGTATATTTCTTAAACACCTAATAACCCAGTTAATTAATTAATTAGACCATGTTCTAGTATTCCTCAAACAAAAATATTCGACAGGAGTAATATGTATAATACTTATTACTCCGTTGTCCTAACATTTCCCGATGTAGAACAGAACATTGTGTACCTATTTGTATGAACTAAATATAGTCTCGATGCGGAAAAAGTATTATTTCTTCTTTTAGCAGAACTTTATGGTCTTATAAATTATTGATTGGGCTGACGAATAAATTCATCACGAGAACGGTGCAGTCCGTCTGTAAAGTCAATATACTATGTACCTATATTGATGTCACAAAAGCGCTTTATATTAAAAAGTATCTTTTTTAATAAATTGCACAAGAGAACAAAAAACCAAATTCAAACTTAAGCTATTTCTTAAAAGTTTTTTTGGAGTATAAGACCGATAATATATCTAGTCGTTTTAACGCACTGTCAACCAATTGAGCACAATTTGGATATTTTACCTCAAACTTTGATAAGTTGTTGTCGCTCATTTTTTAAAAAGTCATGCACGAGTGAGTTCATGTTATATGGTGTTGTGTAATGGCGAAACTTGTCTGGATCACCTTCGGTCCGATGACACTATTGTCATCGCTTATTTCCCGTGGATTGCGCGTCGGAGTAGAAAGCACAAAGTCAACCGTATTATTTACAAATTCTACGAAGGAATATTATATAGTTTTACACGTCAAAAGACCGTTATTTTTAAATTAGAATTCATTGTGGACGTTTATATTTTACAGAATATTATATTGTACGTATTGGAAGTTTTGGAAAATATTATCCTTTGGATATAATATTAAAATCCTGTTGTGTATTGTATAGGTATGTAAAAATTGCTTTCTACAAAAATTGTTCAGTTTAACACTGCAACGTATAAATATCATGCATTATCGACACAAGGATAATAATATAGAAAGTACCTACATAAAATTAAAGTTCATTCACTATCTGACAACAAATATGAGCCATATTTTGTAATGTGATAATATGTGACCGCAATACGCATGTTTCCGACATTATTGTATCATTTGGTTTGTGATGGACCCGATGTCAGTATTTTAACGAATATTAACATTGACAAAAAATTGTGTATATTAGTCCAAGTATATTCAGTACTGGTTTGAAATATTTGTTTTTATTCACAAATGATTTTTTGAATTTTTTGATATCTTAGGGCGCTAGTGGTTTATTAATTTCAGATAAAATGTTTGGAATAAGCTATTATTATTGGTCAATATTCGTGGGAAAACAATTATTAATTTATAAGTAGAATTTTTAAAATGAGCTCAATCAGTTGTCACCCTTTCAGACATAATATTTTGACGACGCAAATCGCAAAAACATTGTTTTGAAACCAAAACTTAATTTTTCGACGTTTCATCGAACACCCACGACACATGTATACTATAGGTATAATATAGTGGAACCTCGATAGTGTGGTACGTTATTAAATTAATATATAATTATATATAATATATTTAATATAATTATATTATATAATTATATATATATATATATATAATTTATTGTGTAACTTGCATCCAAATTATCAGGAAGAAAATAACTTGTTACACAAATTCATCTGCAACGATTTTGTGATTTCGAGAGGTTCATTTTCCAGGCACCGTTTTCATACTAATATATTAGCTACACATCCATAAATAAATTATAATTGTTTACAATCTTTTTAAATTGGGGAACAAAACCACCTTGAATGATCGATTCCTCCACAGTGATTTCGAGGTTACAATAATTTTAAAAATTAGTTGCAAAAATAAAAAAAAAAGTTTTTTTGGAAGGGGGGGGGGGGGGAGGAGCTTGAATTTAACGCCCTCCAATAAAAACAAATTATACCAGTGTAAATACATTGCGGTATTGTTACAAGTTGATGGTGTCAACTCCACGGATGTAAGCTTTATCTGGACATTTTAAAGTTTCGGTGCTTGGGAAATGGACTTTTCGGTATCAAAAATTCTCTCCTGTAGCATAGAATATTAACAGTTCTCACCATAATTGCCTAAGATCGCCGTTATAACGAGTTAATTTTATATGGTTCGTAACAAAATCGGACATGATATTAATATCTCACCTCGATGTCACTTCCGGCGGCGGCGAACACGTCGGGTAGGTTGCGGAAACCGGCCTGCGACAATATTTCGGCGATGCTCGAGTGGTATATGGACGGGGTGCCGGACACTTGTCCGTTTCCGTTTCCGCCGCCGAGCTGGGCGAACGGAAAACCGGCGGTGGAGGCCTTGGACGGTTGGAGCAGCAATTGCTGTTGCTGTTGCTGTGATATGGCGAACGGCGGCGACGGTTGCGAGTGCGCCGACCTCAGACGTATCGGGTTGGTGGCCGTGCCGTAGAATATCAGCTGCCACTTTTTGAGTATACCGGGCTGGTTGACGTGACGGTTACCGCCGTTGTGCACGGTCATCGTCCACGTGCCGTCCACCTTTTCTCCCCAGTAGTGCACGGAAAGGAATGGCCAGTCGTCGAAGTTGGAGCTGACCACGTCCCGGGGTCGTTCGAATAGAAGCGTGGACGTGGTGCCGAGCGGTGAGGTGAGGTCGATGCGCAGGTTGCCGCGCGGGAAGAACCTCAAAGATATCTTGCACTGCACGTGTTCGGCGAATCGCACCTCGTTCAGACTGCCCACGCATCCTCCCACCTCCATGGTAACGGTCATCGTGCTACCCGGGGTAGGGTCGATTTGCCTGCCAACATTATATAGGTACACGTATATAAACAATATAATATTATCACGAGTATCGTGGATACGTAAAAATTGAATGGATTCAAAATTCAAATACTCAAATATAATGCATCATAATTATTTATAATATAATATACCAAATAAAATATTTTCTTCCATAACCACTGTTGTACTTTAGTGTTGTGTATAATAATATTTGTCAAACACGATTTTAGTGTTTAACATCTTAACGATATTTTCATTCACAATTATTGTACCAGTAAAACAAACTCCGCAGCCGGTAAAATTTTTTTTGAACGAATCGGATCGTTTTTATTCAATCTGTAGTGCATAGGATACCCATGTAATCGGTAAAAATCTATAATCACCCATGTCGGTTCAAACCGAAAGAACTCTATAGGATTCATTTTTCATTTTTTTAAAAAGGGATTATTTAACTTTAAATCGCAACTTTGTTAAAGAGCTTCTTAGGTTTTCTTCTGGGTGATGACTGGAAGTGAGTATATGTGAGTAAATATGATTAAATTATGTATAGGCCAGTGGTTCTTAAACCTTTTGTGTAGCGCACAATCCTGATCAAATACGTACACGTTTGGAAGCCACTGGAGTTTATTAATTAATAATAAATTACGATTAAAATATTTGGTTTGACAGGGTATAAAAAAGAAAAGGTAGAATAACAAAAGCCCGTATGCAAATACAACTCAAACATTACAATTGAAAAACGAATTGAACATAAATATTGGGTGTAACACGATGATATGCATACAAAGCTGTTACCGTTGGTATGACAAAACATTTTTCAAACAATTCATGTACCTACGCATTTTTAATGCATACGAGAGACGAAAAAGCTTTTATACACGCACATTAAATTAATTATCTAATTAATTTCAATAAATCAAATATTTAAATATAGGACCGGTCCCTTTACAATGAACCTATTTCCACCACTCTACCATCTGTGTTGACGTTTAAGTTAATAACATAGCTAGTAATATTATATGAAACAATACATAAATAATTAAATATTTAATAAAACATTCTTAGAAGTATAGTTTGACTGCATACCGTCTCAGTTCAGAATCTTTATTCGTATATAGTGATTTATCATTGAATTCAAATTTAACAGATCCATTACAGTGACCTAATTTTAACGAGGTACACTTGACACCAACTATACAGCAGAGGAACTTCTAGGTTTTTTTTCGATAAAAAACAATACGTGGTTAAATTATAAATGAAAAACAAATTTAACTGTAATTCTCTTTTAAACTGATCAAAAATTAATAATACAATAAAAAAAAATTTAAAAATACTTATATGAGCATTGTGCATTTTTGCACAGATAATTTTTTATTGGAATTTTATAATGTACTATTATTTACGATGAAATAACTTGAATAATTAAATTAAAACTGAGTAATGTTAAATCAATTGTAATATGCTGAATGTGAAAATTATCATTATGCACTTCCAATACCTATGTCCACATATTTTGAGTATAGGCAGGTATTTAATTATTTAAAATATACCTATCTGCTTTAATTTATTATGTATGTAAAATACTAACAACAGCTTTAGGCTGTGCTTTGAAATCTTAATCCTTGTTAATCGTGGAATTTTACAAGAGTACCCGTTTGCTAAATATTTGCCAATTTTATTGTTTGTTTGTGGGTTCACAATTGTCCAATATATACTTATTGAATTTCAAACTTTTATATCAAAATATGCAACGATGCTATAAAACGCCACTATAAAAGAGTATAATATGTATTGCGAATGTAACTTTTAGACATGATTAAAAAATCTTAAGATAAAAACGTGACAAAAATTCGAAGTTAATTGATAACTGGTAAATGTTAATAACCACATGGCGCTTATGTCACATCGGTTATACGTAGTTATTTATAATAGTTATTCAGAATTTACTAGTTGTAAGGGGACACAATATGTTGTAGCTTCATTTTGTCATAAATATTAAACACATCAGACCCAAGGCTCAATACTTATTTGTTTTCAATTTCAGATTTCTTACCTATCAACTTCAAAATCCAGTTGAGCATTAATAATAGTTATAATAATAAGAGTATAAAATTAAATTTGAAAGATTCGCATTTCTTGATTTACTGCGACTAATATTTATTTCGGCATGAATATCGTTACTCAGCTATTATAATAAAATAGTTTTAAAATATAATACAATATATAATTTTAATTTAAAAACGTTTATAAGAAGTTAAATTTAGTATTTATTATTAGAAAAAAATGATATAGAAATATAGGTTTAAGTTGTTTGTATTCCCGGGAACGATTCCTCCATTTTAGCCACCCTCTAGTAATTTCCTGAAGTGCCAACCTTAGTCGTGCTACGTAATTTTCAACGTATATTGTGTTCTGCGCCGAGCGGACATCGACGCTCAAATGCCTCATCGTATTGACAGTTGATATATCAGTATTGACAGTATTCCCGAGTTAATTATGCAAGCATGCCATCAACCATGGTATTATTAAACCATATTATAGTTGTGTATGGGAAATAAAACAATTAAGGTATTTTCCTTCTACATCAGGTTTGCGCACAGGTGGTCGATCATAATCGATATAGGTTATTACAAGTTATTAACATATAATAATTATATACTGCACGTAAGCACAGGGCTCGTATTGTATGATATTATTATATTAAATAATATGTGCACCGTTCGGTCACGGACAAAGTACCGACTTTAAATTATACATCGAGTTTCCTCGGGGAAATGAACATTTTTTCTTTTATCGCACTCCCCAAGAACAAGTTGGTCTCTCCGGTTTTATTAATATTTTCTTTTTGTGACTCCGAGTGCACGTTTACGCACACACCACCTATCCACCCACACACCCAGTCATGTAAATATACACCTTATATATTATACATGTATAATTTATATATATTATTATATACACACGCATGTCGCTACCGTTTGTATTTCTTATCGCCTTAGTACCTATATAGACATATAATTATGTGTAGTTGTACAATAATACATAATATTATATTGGTAGTTATTATATTGCGTAGAATCAAAAATAACAACAAAGCGGCATGAGAAAAAAATAAAAACCGAAAACAATTTCGGGTAGGTACCCACCTTTCTTCAGCGATCTCTTGGGACTTGCATATGTGTTGCGGTGGCACAGTTGTCCACTGTTCGGCCAATGACACCATTCCACCCGCGTCCATCAGACCGTACCCAAATTTGTGACTCACTGTAAAAATACGCAAAAACAAAAACAATATAATACATAATAATGTATATCTACTATTACGGGTATGTCGCGCAATATACATAATAATATACACGAGTATTTACGTCATACGGTTATTTTCAGTGTGCAGGTACCTATATATACCTAAGTATATACTATACACATATATACACATACACATATATATATATATATCTCATTAATATATAATGTATGCGAAGCACACGTCCAACATGTTACGAACAGGCTTAGGGTTAATTGCATTCGATTCGGTTCGCGGTTTGCGGATCCCGTGAAACGTCACAGCAGCTAAATAGAATTTATTTTTTATTTTACGTTTGTGGGTTTTCGAACGTCCGTAAAATCATGGTGATGGACACGAAACGTTTGAATGTATCATACGGGTTTTAATAATTTTGTTTTAACGAATAATTGAAACGTATACGAGTAGCAATCGATTTTAATATTTTCATATTGTTTTCTACAGGGCAAAAAAAAAAGATTTATAGTAATATTATTATTATTGTTATATCTGTCGGAATGTAATGCGTCTAATACCTATTATATCGATTGGTATACCGTTGTAGTTATACTACGTATGAACGACATCGATTCGAGTTCGAGCAATTCTTGCGAACACTGCGTGGAAACAAGAAAATTAATGATCCATCTCAAAATCAATTATGTGGTTGAAATAAATAGGGAACTGGAAAAGTAGACGTGCTGTCTTAAATAAATACGTATTTGTTCATAAAACTGTAAATTATATTGACTCAGAAACTGTAACCCACATACAAAAATTAAATGTTTCTGACGAATAGTGATACACAAACTTATATACATATATGTTACTTTAAAATAGAGTAAACGAAGCATTTACCTACTACCCCTACCAGAGAGACGATTAAAAAAAAAAAATAGAGATTCATCCATCCATAGATATTATTCTCCAGTGACTATATAGACTTTCGATGGAGAAAACCGGGTCATAAGGTTTTATTTATACACTCTCGAAAAAAGACCACATTATTGATCGTGTTTTAGTTTTTCTGAGAAATTAATCGATTAGCATATAAAAACTTTAACCAGTAAATTACCCATACCACAACAATTAATTTTCCCGACATTAAGATAATTCATTAGAATATGCACTGATAGAAAATACATATATAACAGAGTATTCACAGTTTGTGTTCTTTGTACAATAACTTATTGTTAATACCTAATTAAAAAGGTATACCTATACTAATAACAGATATTAAACTGACATGATAGCAAGGGAGAGGGAATAACCTATTTCGCTAACTCTTAGCTCTTCACAAAATATAGCTATGTAATTAAAAATTTTTTGTCAAAAAAATTCTTCATAAAATATCTCAATCAAAATTTATAACTAGATAATAATTGTATATTTTAATCAATAATCAACCAAATAAAATATTATTAATCGTATTGCTATATGAACATTTTAAATTTCCATGAATTTTACATAGGTACTCGCCTACTTATATTCATGTAATTACAATTAGATGTATTAATTTAAATATTACAACTTGTAAACAACTTAGGTACTTCATCTTTAGTACAGTAGTATGATGTCTTATCTCAAACTGATAATTGGTTTTACTGTCTCGTTTAAACATTATGGTATACATCAGCGGTCGCCAACCGGTAGTATATCATCATGAACGAAACTGAATATAGGTAATCAGTAGGTCTATAGAATATAATTTCATATAATTTGGGATAATATTGTTATTAATTAGTATTATTTGTATTTATGCATACTTTCACCATTCTTCGGATCTCAAGAATTAAAACCAAAGGGGATGCAAAATTGTAACTATAATAAGGACGGGGAATCTAACCACTGTACTTAGTATTCAGTTAAAATATAGTTATTGATTAGTGACGATTGATTGAATACCTTAATCCCGTCATATTTATATCCTTAATATTATTTATTTATAGTATGTCAGAAAATCGATGTAGACTTTTGAATATTTTAAAAATACAGTATAATATCTAGAAATTATTTTTGTCAAAGAATAATTGTTGGCGATATATTGATGCACGCATAATACGCATTATACATTTTATGTGCGCTGTTAATAACATTACAATAGCGAAGGATAGGGTTAAATTAATAAAATGAAAGTATAAAAGGTAATTGGTTGACCTATATATTTAGGTTAGGTACACAGCTATACGAGTTTAGTTGTACTTCAATGTACAGTTGTTTGTTTTTAATTAATTTGAAATGTTTATTCATGTGGATATTTCACAGCAAAATAGATGTATTTTGATATAGAATATTACTTTTTAAAATCTTTAATTTTCGAATATTGTAGGGATTTCAAAAAAAGTGGTTTGAGGTTTCAGTTATGAAATAGGTATGTCATATTGCACATACACGAATTATTACGGCACTAACATTTAATACAATTTTATAGTAGTCGCATAATATTTATCATGAATACAGGTATTTAAGAATTTGGTACCTATACAAAATTAGGCGAAATGATCAAAACAATTCAATTATTATGACTGATGAGTGTTAACCATAATTTACAGTGGGTTAGTAATTGTTAAACATTACAATTTTGTAATTATTTTAATAAATAATATTGTTAAAATAGTTCTTGAGTAACTAGTAAGAAGTTATTACACGTTAAGGTTAAAATTATTAATTATGTAATGAAATTGCTGTGCTATTTTTACTTTTAACTAGTTTATATAGCATCAAATTCAATTGAATAATTAATCTATAAACATATTCAGACAAGTTTATGCGATTATAAAATATATGTTACACGCTTCCAACTGATTTAACCTTCAAAACATTACTTAAATATCTAATTGAAAAAAATTAAAAAGTATTGATTTATGTTTTTATATTATTAACTCTTATTAGTTCCTAAAAATCAAATAATTTGCCAATAATGACGATATTATAAATAAATACATTACATTTCATTTATATACGCCCAATTAACTAAATATTCCACAACATTCTAAAAAGTAAAGTGGCAAGATAAATCAGGTATGTATAATAACTAAAACGGGAGTTTATGATTGTTGATAACAATGTGGAAATTATAATAATGATTAAGCTTTTAATAATTACCAACTTCAAATATGTTTGAAACATTTCTACTCAATTTTTAAATTTTTGACCTACATTTCAATTTTCAGCTAATAATATTGATTAAATATAATATGAGTGTTGAAATGTTCATAATTGAATAAAAAGTTTAAATATTTTGTTTTTGAAATTGCAGCTTCGTGGCTTTACACGAGCAATTCATCAAAAGCGACATAATAATTTTAAGCGTTAGCATTTAGCTGCTACCAAAAAACCTATAATTATATTTATAGTTACATTGCCAAAGCTATCAAACACAAAAATTCAGTGTAAGTAAAAAAGTACAATAAATATATAATTTATATTATATAATATTATGTGAATGTGTATAGTATATTAAATGAAATTGGATTAATGCCAAATTAAATGTAATACAATTAACGATTTGAAAATAAATAAAATAAAATATAACCACAGTTTTTAAAACATTTTTGTTTTGAAAATAAACTTAAGCTGCAATAAAATTTTTATCGAAAAAAGAAAATGCTTTTAGTAGAGCATACGACTATACTATATACATGACGTCATGCTTAAATTAATACATATAAATCCTTTTAGTTCATTGGATTAACTAAATAATGTATACTAATGGTATAAAAGTCATAGAAAAATGTAATTGTTTCGAATGGTTTTTTTTTTTTTGGAAAACGAGATGGTTGCCGTAATTGTTTGTTTACGCCTTAATTATATAAAGCGTTAAATTGTTCAAGCAAAATTAATGAAAAAAAAAATAATAGTAATAATAAATCGGTTTTTGAAGACATATTGAAAATCAGAGAATATATATTTTTTTTAGCTTATCAGCAAAAAGGGCGTTGGTTATATTGCCGAAACCGAAGAAATATTATTTCGAAAACAGAATTTTCTTCGATGAGTTTATTGTGTACTGTCGGACAGTCACGTACACATACCACGGGAGGCCACCAACGACCAGTGGTCAAGCACAGAGTATAACTTTCTACCATTCCTCCTATCGACCACTAGAGTCGGTAATGGCGCATGGATATTTCACGATCTAGCCCTCCTACCATCAACATAAAAATATATGTTACATTTATTGTATAAGTGTGTGTGTGTGTGTGTGTGTGTGTGTGTGTGTGTGTGTGTGTGTGTGTGTGTGTGTGTGTGTGTGTGTGTGTGCTGTGTATATATATTATCATTATATATACTATTGTATACTATAATATTTACTATACCATACTTTAGTTTAGTTTACCTTTACGACCTACTCCGTTGGATATCCAACCTCCTTCTCGTTCCAGGGGTGCCGATTTGGACGTGAGCACCACAATGTATTGCATATCACGCCATGTCAATGCAGGGTTCGCTTCGAGTGTCAGTGCGCAAAGCCCAGCAGCTAGCGGAGCCGAAGCCGATGTTCCTGAAAATGGCCCATTGACAAATGTGAAAATGATATGTTTATTCATGATAAATGTGATAGATTTTATTTGTAAAGGTATATTAAATTATTACGATATTTAATTCATATAAATGTGTTATACTGTTATTGTGTATTGTTAATAAACCAAATAGTATCAAACCTGCTAAAAGGTAATTATAAAAACACGAAAGTAACATGTGGGTAGTGGAAAAATTATGTAAAAAAAAATTAGAACATTTAGCACAATCTGTTTAAATTGTTAAAAGAAAATCAACTAAAGTGGCACTATTCAGGTATTTGGATGCAATAAGAATAAAATATGTGTCATTCGTTCGAACATCGTTACAGCCGTGCACTAGGCGCGGCGCCCAAAATAACATAAGACTTTATGTACAAACGTTAATTGATTCGCGAACAATTTATAGAGACAATAAAAACTCAGAACAGAAGAATGCTTGAAATATGGTTTTCTGAATAATACACAACCGTGTTGGAATATAAACAGAAGTTTAATCTAAAACGATGTACAAAAGTTTGTCAATGCTCCAGGGACGACAACCTGTAGATGTGTTATAAAACTTTATATAAGGAGTTGAATATACGGAAACTGAGTACCTAAACAAAAACAAAAAAATATGAGTACATGTGTACTTGTACGTATAGTAACAATACAAATTAAAGCAAAAGTCCTTTTTCCGATTTAATTAGAAGAAATTAAATGTCGTGAAACGAAAATACAAAGAGCAAACGACTTACGACTACGTGAAACAATTTTTTCCATGTCACGGAACAAATTTATAATAATAATAGTTTAAAATATCAACAATAGTATGTATATACTATATATAGGATGCAATGTGCATTTGATATAAATAAAAAAAACTGTAAAATATTTAGTGGCAATCCCCAACATCATTACATTATTTAAAATCGAAATTACCAGTATGTTCTACGGTGCAAATGTGATCAGGTCGTAATTTTGCATCCATGTCTACAGTAGCCACACTTTTATCGTGTCCTGGAGTTCCAGAGCTATAAGTGGTCGCTAGTGTCGATGAACATTCTTCAAGGTACCACGGTTTGTATCTAAAACACATAACACATACAGTTATATAAATGCAGTTAGCTTAGTCCTATAGTACGCAGGTTATACACGCAGAAGAAGTGATTTTTTAGTTTAAAATTTGCCTAACGCTTCCAATCACCTCAAAATTGCAGGTTATATTAAACAATTACCAAAAAACCAAGAATTCGCTCGGCTGTATAGCCGCAATTACAAGTATAGCTGTATAGGGAATGGATAAATAATTATATACAAAAACACGATTCCCAAAAAGGAGACGAGTAGCATTTACCTCTAAAGATTATTTATTTTATAATATATTCAACCTTTTTGACCAAGAAACAAACATTTTATTAACATATTAAACGAAAAAAAGAACTTCAAAAAGTAGGAAATTTCAAATGTCTATAAATAAAAAATAACACACTACATTATTTCATGTCTAGAAAATGTTGGTACCCATATAAATATTTGGTGAACATTTTAAATTACGGTTATTCTTTTTGAATTAGGTACAAAACAAAATTGATTTTGTCGAAAACTGCCTTTCCGTAAATATTATAGTTTTACAGGTTTTTTTTTGTTAAGTTTTTTCCAATTATTATGAAAAGTACAGAGAATTTCGTAATTTTGATGCCAACAGTGGCAAACCAGTGTTCAATTAGATTAAATTTACTACTAGAAATTACTCTTAATGTCGAAGGCAGAACCAGATTTTTACTCCGCACATCGGCACAGACAGATTAATTTCGAAATTACTTGTCTATGCGCATTCAGATAGATTATAAAAATATAATCGCTTGATGATATATATATGTACTACTGTCTCAAAATGGACGACTAAAGATAACTAATACTTAATCGCATCCGAGCACAATACGAAATCATCCCCAGTGTAGAAATTAAACTTTGGGAAGACGTAAAGCGCTGGAATTAGATAATACGATACATTTAACGTTATTGCAGTAAATTACAAAATTATTAAAACACTGCAAATGTTATTAATGTTGATAGTAAAATACCATAGAGACTAAGAGAGAATAATAAATTCTGAGATAAGAATCAATTAAATAATAATAACATACACATATTTTATGCAGTAAAAATTATTGATAATATTCAATATACTTCAATATAAAATTATAAGCTATTACTAATGATACTTGTAATGTACTACTATAATAATAATAGTTGATATGGTCTATGGACAAAATTCAAAATAAATGTTCAACGCATTTTTTATACTCTTCTAATCGTAGTAAATTTGTCATTGCATTAATAATTATTAATTATGAATGGACAACGATAATAAACTACATACAATCTTTATTTTTTTATAGGCTTAAACAGCTTTATAATTTTGAGTTTGAAGTCTCTAACAATGTATTATTTTGAAATTAATTGTAAGATGTAATCTCCTGACCCAGGTAGACCAAAATGTAGATGCACCATTAATAGACTCGACTAAGTTGAGGGTGTTGTACATAAATGTATAACTGATGAGATAATCTTTCACTAAATTCTCTAAAGACGATTATTTATTAATTGCATTCCATTACAAAGATTGAGTGAGAAACAATGATAGGATAATGCCATTAATGTTATTCTGATTTTCATACTTAGATAATGTTTTAATTTTCAATGATCATGAACAACAGTTAAAGAAATTCTATTACAATTATGAAAATTATAAGCCAACAAACTAAACAGTACATTTTAGTTACATTATTTGATTCACAACAAAGAGTTATTCAACAAATAACCAATAGCACGCATTTAAAAAAGAATAAAATAAAATAACCGAATGTTATCAACCGTTATTGGTTTTTGGTAACATTTATCAAATTCCATGGTGCCTGTGTCATAATTGCACTTCTTTCTTATAAGATAAAATATTACTTTTTTCATTAAATACTAATTAATTTAATATACAGTATACTTGACATTGTTGGATTATTTTTTTCCGTAGAATGTCAAATATGTACATATATTTAAACTTCAACTATAGGGATATACGGTAACATTGCTTTAGCATTGAGAAAAACAACACATTGTAATACCAACTTATTTCTTGTTCATAACTTAAAATAACATGTTACTGTTTTTTTAATTAAAACAATTTTGCTTAAGAGACATTTGCTAAAAAATGGTTAAGTATTAAATTACAAGTCAGACTCGAAAACATCAAAAAGATAATATTACAGGCTACAGCAAAATACCAATAACGTTTAAATGTATAATGTATATATACTCTATACATAACCCTACTTAAATAAAACAAAGGCATATTAAAATCAACGAGTCTCCATCATCTGTTGCCTTCGACGAGGTCCGTTTTCTATTAATTTCTATGCTGAGATTTTCACAAGTGTGCTTATCACAAAACGATCTCATTAAGCACTCAACAGTGAGTGTTTTTCTCAGATCTTTAGGTTTTGAAGTTCAATTATAACACTCGTTTCTTATTAAACTGATGTTTACACAATAAGAAGGTATTCTCAATAAATGTTTTACTTGAATTATTATTACTTTAAGTGTTTTGCCATCGAATAGAAACAAACTGTACCTACACTTTATTTTAAACATATTAATTGTTTAAAATCATCAATCCGCCGGGCTTTCCCGCAGACTGTTGCATCGGTAAGGTTTTATTTTTTTTATTACATTAAGTTTATTGTATTTAAATAGTGTACTTCTTTATAGTGACGTCACCATGGGTGAGTACTGAATATCATGTTTTTTGTCCCTATAAACAGTTTATATATCAATCCAATAATAAAAAAAAAAAAATGTTTGATCGTAAAACGCCGACGCTTTTAGCTTAAAACAATTTCGTTTCTTATTCTACCTATTCCGTTGACGTATGCACATAAAAACACAAGCACCTCACTCCAATCACTCCAATCGTTTTCTACAGCAACATAATATATTATAACGCGGAACCGACGAATCCGGAGGACAAGCTCGTCGTGGTAAGATATTCGTGCAGTGATTGGTTGGTGCAAAAAGAGCCACTGGTCCGCATTAGATTTGTAAAAATATGAGTGCGCCCCGTCAAAGAACTCATGGCCATATATTTTCAACATTTTATTGATGGCGAATCAATATGCCAGAAAAACAAAAACTTCTTTTTACGCTTTACCGACAGCGTGATATAATATCAAATAAGTAATAAATGTCCATCAATAGAAATTGTCTTAAAAATAGTAACGTACAAATAAAGAATATGGGTATTTTGTCAAATGGTCAAGTCGTGAACGGTCGTTTATGTTTAGAAAAAGGTAATAAAGTTTTTTTTTATTATTAATTATTATCCCGTGGCAACATATAGGCCATTGGGTGCTATTAGCTATTGTAAGGAGTAACGGTAGGGTTGGTACGATTGCTGATAAGTCGTATATGGTAGTAAGTTATTACCGTACATAACAAATAACATACTGGCTTAAACTCATTATTAGAAATTGAAAATAATCCATAATCATCCCTCTTATATGTACGGAGTCTGAAGTTGCAATTAGTATATTGGCTAGAAAGTAGAAAGATTTAGTTCAAAGATTTGCGAAGGATATAACAGGATAAAACTTCTATGATTTGTGACGAAGTATTTGTAAGAAATTAATTAGGTATCTAATTAGGTAAATGCTCCGATTGAAAAAATGTATTATATTTACTCACGTACAATTTTTGTTGCATTTTTTGTGGGTAATGTCAAAAAAACATATTATAATTTACAGTATGATTATATTAATTTTTTTATTTTTTATACACGATCCACGAAAAAACAAAAAAAAAATTGATATAAGAAGATAGTTATTTGTGTATACAGTTTACGCAGAAAAAGGCTTACACGTGAATATAGTGTGCCTTGGTAAATATACAAAGTACCTAATTAGTATAAACCTGCCTAATTTTTAATCGGATGTTCGTATTAAGTTTAAGACTCATCATAGGCACTTCATTCTGTTTATAATAATTATAATTAAGCCGTATTTATTTCTATTAGACTGTTAAAGTTTGACTTTTCACAATCAATCGGGGAATGGTATGAGAGAGGTCGAATGAGGCGAAAACGAGTTTATGCTCGAGGACGTCTAGACGATTTTTACCGTTTTTAGACGGTCGTGAAGGTACGTAATTTATACGCGCATATAAGCCACTCATATGCAATGCGTAATACGCGGACTTAAAATTTGTCCCGAGATCTCTGAAGCGCGGTGGCTGTAACGGCGGTGGTCAACGAGTAATAATATATCCCGGACAAACTTAAAATGAATCGATCGAGATGCGCCAAAATAGTGGCAGCTTATATTTTCTATATATATATATATATATATATATGCATAATATACGTGTACCTAAATTGTACACGGCGAAATAGTATATGCATCATGGTCCGAAACCTTTCACAAGTATAATATCCTCACGACGAGTTTTCCAGTGGCTCAAGGGCTGAAAAGCCTCGGGCTTTCGCGAGGGAACTCCGGACGTGACACTCCGAATGTATATACTATATACGTATACATTCGTGTGTACATGTAGCTGGCTCGAAGTTTTCGTTTTTCTCAACGGTTTCTGACCCCCTGCCGGGTTTCCGACAATAAAAGAAGATTTTCCCGACGACGACACGCTGCGTCGTACGCACGCACTACTCGCTGTATGTATATATATATATATACACATATTATATGATATATATATATATATATGTATATTTGCACACTTGCTCGTCGTCTTGCCAACTCCAAACTCACCCCCCCCCCCACGCCACGACTGTTGGTCGCCGTTTCGAGAGCGCCGCCTGACATCACGCCTCCGCGTGCCACGGAAATCGCTATCGGCTAGGACTTTAGGAGGTTATTGGTTGTCGAACGGTAAACACGCCGATGCCGATCTTGAAGTTAATAATGAAATGCAGTTGTTGATATTATACAGTAGAGTGTAGCCATTGTAGGTACATATATGCTTTGTGTGTTCTGCAATATATTATTATATGCCTAAACGAATTGGTTTTCATTTTTATTTTAGAAAACGAAATCTTCAAATCATTTTTCAATTGTGTTATCCCTAAACCCTACGATAAAATATGATAAAAAAATGTATATAAATTTAGATTTAACATCGATGCACTGTAGTACAGACTAGTCGCGCTACTGAGACACTTTAAAAAATAAATTATTCGAGACATTTGGGTCCAAACATCCTACGGGTACCTACCAAGTATAATGTTTTCAGTCTTGATATCTTTCTACAAAAATGACGATAACAATATTTTAATATATTTTGGGGTTTTATACACCTAATTTACTCGGCGATATCAGCCCAGTTGTATTCTGAACAATCAGACGTAATGGAATTACTTAATTTCTTAGATGGTTTAACGTTTTTTAATTGCAGTCGTTACACGAGTATAAGGGTTCACACAGAAGTAATACTACAGAATAGCACATTATTCATAATTTAAGCAGATGATGAAATCGTTTGCACTTTAAACAATTAGATGATAAGTTAAAATAAAGTTAAAATAAAGTTATTAAGAATTATGCTTGTTTGTTCAATGTTACTTACAGTTGCCTTAACCTTACAGGATTGTATATTTCTCAGCACTATTATAATAATGTGTAATGAACAACTATAACAAAGTGACAGAATGATTTAATACATCAGTTTCCCCATATTGTTTATTTTTCTACTTGTAAAAATTTCACGTATGTAATATTTTTATCCCTTTTCTTCCGATTTTTCAGTTCACTGCGCAGTTATATATATAAAAAAAACATTAATTTTTCATTTCAAACAGACAGTTCCATTAAAAACAAGATAATGTCTTCTACTTTTAATCACGTATCATAGTAAAAGAATATCTATTTGAAGTTACAAGGTAATTAAATAGTCAAATTACATCCTCAATACATTCAGAGCATTTAGGTTAATATAATAATAATAATTAATTTATAATATAAGACCTAATTAAAATATTTTTTTTTGATAAAAAACGCAGGTAAATATAATAACAAATTTATTACTGATAATTATTTTAATAACTATTGACTTTATTAAATTAAACCAGTATAATATTAATTATTATATACCTTTGAGATTTTTTGATTCTTATCTTTTTTATACATTTTGATATTGGTGCAGTAAAACGTATTAATTCTGTACAGTTAATTATAGTTTATACACTAAAATAAGAAGTTTTGCACTACTTACCAACTATGACCGGCAAAGTTTATAATTTAAACTCTATAATAACAATATATACCTATAGGTAGTTATTAGATATTGAAAATCTATAAGATTGAATTTAATTATTAATTTATATTATACAAGAATACAACGCAAAAATAGAAAGTTTTATATTGATTTAATAATAATTTTATATTCAGAGAGGAGCGAGTGATTTTACAATGATGAGTGTTTAATAAAAAATTCAGTTAAAAAGCTTGAAAATGGAACACAAGGTTCCCCGTAAACTGTTTATACTGTAATTAAACGAAAAAGCTGAGCATAAATCTACAATATTTTTTTACGATAGCCTGAAGTTTAAATTTCGACAAAATTGGATATTCACGCGTGAAATCATGATTTCTCATCACACTATTTTAGTTTATGTAATGTTATTCTAAGAATATTCGTCACAGAAACTTGAAACCTTTCACTGTTATCTAAATTAACATTTTTTTATAAAGAACACAATTTTAATATATTTAGAATAATATTCAGATATTTAAAAAATATAGGTGCTATACGATTTTCATTATTATAGCTAAGGCTTGACAATTTAATTCAAGGTTCCTTAAAAAAGTTCTTACTGAAACCTATAACTCTAAAAAATAAGCAGAATAATCCACATATGAAATTATTTCTCAATAATATAATAAATGCAACGTTTTCGGCAAAAATTAATTCAATCTACAGTATTACAACCAACATTAAAACAAATTAATATAATAGTAGTAAATAATACATCTTAAATTGTGCAATATTATATACAACCATTTTCAAAATGAAAACATTTAAAAGCTTACGGGGGCCTAAATAATATATTTTCATTTTCCTTTACATTTTATAATGTGTTAATGCAACCATCTGAGTGAATGATACAATGATGATACAATATTAGTAGTATAGTATTAGTACCCATATAATTGAGTTTACTGTTTTTCATGTCGATAAATTCCGTATAAAGAGTTAGGTAAATCATATTTATTTTTTACTAATTTACAAATTATTTGCTTGTACATCCGTCATTTTTATTTTTAGTCGTCTTTACTTCATAAAATTAGTTTTCTTTTTTGTCTAAATTAATTTACAGCTTTAGGCCCTGAATATGGTATTTGCCCTGGGATCTGCAGTCCTAAGGACTGCCCTGACTATAGGTGCAGGCTTTACCTACTTAGTATTAATTCTAATGGTCGTGCTTATCAGTATACAAATATAATATAAAACGTACATGAACAATTTATTTGCATTTTTTATTATAATAAAATATAGTAAAATGTTGGCTAAATAGTGTGATGTTAATTTTCTCTTAATCAATATTATAATACGAAACTAACCATAAGTTAAAATTGTTTATTTCTTATTGAGTTATGATTTTTATTGTTTTAATTTTGTTTGAAAAGTAATAAATTAATATTGGTACATTACTTTTTTTTACCTTCATGAATGTTATTTATGTCTTTCCGATTTCTTTTCTAATTATTAATTCTTAAAATTTTTCAAAAAATAATTTTTACATAACCAACAAAAAAATGTTTGGCAGTTTTGAGCTGAGGACTCAATACACGAGGGCCGAGATTGACTGAATTAACCCGTTTTGACTCCCTGAACTTAATTATACGATAAAAATACAAATCTCTCGCTGCCTGCAGCCTTACTTGCCTTTTCCAGAGAATAAAATAAACTTAAATTTAACACTGGTAAAGTGGTAAGTTAAAAATCGGCGAATGCCATGATACTTTTGAAAAATTATAAATTAAAACTTATACGTTGGGCACGCACATATATTGATGTATTAAATGTATGATTCGATATTTATGTTTTCATTTTATATCAAGACGTAGACTATACGAGAGAAAATTCTGTACTTGTATAGGTATGTAAATTATTAATGTAGTCGAACAAAGTTCTCGTTTACGGCGTGGATTAAGCCTACTAGAGACACGACAATGAAAAAAAAACCCACTATGGCCCATGGGTATTACCTCATACTTTTAAACAACATGGACGATGTAATATTATGTTGTTTAACAAGTGAAAGTGGTGAGGAAACGTACACAACATTGTCATTCTACATCGAGTACTTTCGTGTACATGAAGTTGAGATATCCTACATAGGTACTACTCAGAGTAATTATTTTAACACTTAACACCCATTATGAAAATATTTAAGATCAAATAAAAAATGATTAATATCAAGAAGTGCTGATGTTTTTGAAGACATAAAAAAACAAAAGTTTTGAAAAGAACGGACTGTATTCTGTAACTTTAACGATATCGTTCATAAGCTATTTATATGTTACCGGCAAAGTGTTGAATATAGGCATTCTATAAATTTCCTAGGCGTTCTATATAATTCCTTGAACTATTTGGCAATGTATTAAATTTGAATGTTAATTTATATTATGCCTAGGAAATCTATAGATTTACCAGGATTTTTATAGAATGCCAATACTATGTTAGGTAATGTATTAAATCAAAATATGTTTATTATTATTTATTGCGGTTATTATTCATTTATTACAGCATACAGATGATGAATGGCATTTCGAACTGCATAAAATATTATTCTTTACGCATAAACATTTTTTGGATTGACACTTTGTCTTGCATGTGCATTTTATAAAATCTTGTCCAGTTCCTGTAGATTGTTGAGTTGCAATTGTGCGTAAAGCAAATGTATTTTCTCTTGGAACTTGGTCAATTGTTATTATATTTTTTTGGCATATTGAAAATTGAGACCTTGAATATAAAGATTTTAAAAGCCCTTCCTTAGTCCCTAATCTATAATACCCATCAACTGTTACCTGCAAAAATATTTTTATGATCTTAAAATAATAAAATATAAACGGTTGAATTACTATATTATAATATGTATTATTTTATGTTTACCTCTATAACAACAGCTAAAATATTTCGAACATCTCCGCGACCTTTGTCCACATCGGGAACTGGAACTCTAACTGTAGCACCTACTTCAGCCGGTTTAAGTTTTTTATCTGACCATGTTTTCATTTTAACTGCCTGATTTTCAAGATTTTCTTTAGCCTTTCTTTGATTATCCATGGCATTTGCGTTATTTGATTGAATTGTAGGAATTGTATCTTGAATTGAATTTTCTTGGATATTTTCATAATGATTGCTATTATCGGGAAGTATTGGATCATCATATTTAAGTTCATTTTTTTCAAATATTTCTAGTAATTGTTCTTCGTTTTCTAAATTGTCGACTACTTCTTTCGGTAAATTTGATGTACTAAGCCCAACCTTGACTTTACAACCAAATAATGCCTCATATGGTGACATCTTAATCCCAGAATGTAATGTCCTATTTTTCATTAATTGAATGAATCTTAATCCTTGACTCCAATGAGAATTTTTTTCTGTTTGCATCCATGTTTTCCCGTATACACGAACAACATAATAATAGTATTACTTAATAATAACGATAATGCATCGCACACGTCGTGCTATCCCTATATATGCGATAAGATAGTCGTCAAGATAAGCATTAATCATTGATTTCAAAGGTTAGGTGAAGTTTTATATTGATTGTATACTTTTCCTGCTTGAGGTTAGGTAATCTATAGAATACCTAGTTATTGTATGTATTTTATACTTTTACTGCTCATTTTTGGCATTCTATAGAATACCTAGGATTTCTATATAATACCCGATTCAACACTTTGCCGATAACATATATAATTAATTATATATTAAATGAATTTTTTTTTTTAATTCAAAAGTAAATCGTCATCACGTATATTTGTATATTAATACTAGCAATTGATAAACATAACATTATTTTAGAAATATTTTGGCCCCTTTGTGGTATTATTTAGATACATATTTCAAATTTTTAGTTTATTTCGATTAAAGTATGATATAATTGAAAATATATCGAAAATACATAGTCATAAAATCTTTTATAGTGATATATTTTTGATTTAGGTTGATAGTTGTGTATTATAATAATGTCACATACATTTTTATCTCATAAGAAATTCGTAATATATATTTGAAATAATTAACTATAGGTACCTATATTGGCATATTGCATTACTTATACATCTGAGGTAAACGTTAAAATTATATCATAGGAGTCGTGCTAATAAATGAAAAATAATATGATTCATATTACTTCATTGTATTTAATAAGTAAATGATTTAATAATCGACCACATGTTACACTAACGTGAATCTTTTTTTTTATAAAATGCGTTGAATATTCAAATCTACGATATTAACATTTTACCAAAGTAGGTATCTAATATTCTAATCTAATAAACGTATAGTCTATAGTAAAGTTATTATTATGATAGTAAGTATACTTATTTATTTACTTATTATTTTAATAACACATAAAGGTAGTATCTCTGATTCAAAATGTTATGTATTTTAGACAAAGAATTTAGTCGAGATGTTTGACGTTTAATATTATATAATTAGAAATTTTCATTAAATATTATAATTATATATTGACAATATAATATATTTGATTTCAATCAGAAAACCATTTGAGATAGCTATTATTTATTAAATTCATGTAATATAATTATTTTTCTTGTTATATCTCACTATATACAAGTTAATGAATATAAATGTCATTAAAATTGATTTATCTATAATTAAATCTGATTAACTGAATCAGTAAATATCAAATACCTATATTTATCCATTCGAACATTATATTAAGTCTATAATTAATTTACCCAGTATACTAGAGAGATACGTTCTGTGAATTGTAGATTATAATAAACAGCTTATATTAGCTTACGAGAAATGTTGGACCATCTCAAAGCTGTATGTACACAGTTATATTATTGTGTAAATACTATATATTATTATATTTAATAAATATTGCACGTACATATTTATAAGTAGGCAATATTTTTTTGTGTCTTTCAGCTCTTAATTTTTATCCTGTGTTATTTAATAATACTTCAATCATACAAAGAATTTATAATTTAATTGTACAATAATCGTCGCTTTCATAAATATACATATGGAATACAATAACAATGTGGTACACAAGATTAACGCAAGGAAAATCTTAAATCGATTATAACAAATGAAATTTTAAGTTTTGACAGAAGCATTATCTTCTTATTGTTATATTGTCTTAAATGAATTATTGGTTATAATGAAAACAACAATTGAATGCCTTCCAAAACCGATGTTGATGTAACATATTTTCTGAGATTGAATCATCGAATATTATATGGAAGTAAAAATATAAAACAAGTATAAAATATTAATATTATCTAGGTAATGCTAATAAACTATAATATATATTGCCGTATTTCGTTTCAAATGTTTTTTACTGAAAAATCAAAAAAAAATCTTTAAACAGTACACTGTGCAGAATGCACCTATACAAATCGTGCAGTTAATAATAATAAAAGTGTAGTTGGATCTCAAGAATGGATGGAGTATGTACTTCTTGTGAATAAGAGTATACGATTATTAAGAAAAACGTCACCAAGACGAAATATAAGATAAACGATTATTAGTGATGATGAAGATTATGAGAATAATGACTTAATATTGGTAACATAAAAGCTGATAATGAAAAAGCAGTCTCCTTTTGTTCTAAAAAATGTGATGACTATGTAATAAAACTTAATGGTTCAGTCTCTAAAATCAATCTTCAATAAAAAAAAAAAAACGAATAATAAACTGATAAAATGAATATTGAATTTAAGAAAGTACGAAAGGATACAGATTACAGACATTGGGAGTAAGGCACCTATCTTCACTAGACAGTGTAGTATTAATAATTATGATTAAAAATTTGCTGTCATGCATTTTAAAAGGTTTTTCTTGAAGTCAAGTTCTTCAAGTTATGATGTTGATTTTTCAGCAATTTTAAGTAACTTCTTGAACTACTAAACAGTTTAAAACAGGTTAAAAAAAAAAAAATTTTAAGTACCTGGACATGAAATATGGACATGTAGGTTCGCTTTGCTATACAATAGTTGTCGAGTATGTAATAGTAATTAATGTGTTAGTTTTGATTTTTAGGATAAATCATTAAATATGAAAAACATGGGACATTGTGTCATCCTAGCATATTTGAATAAATCATCAAATTTAATAAAACCGTTGAATATCAATTATCGTAAACAATTTAATATCAAACTCTCATAAAAAAATAATGTTATTTTCTGGTGAACTTTTTTTGGTGTTGAAGAGATAGAACAACAATTTGCTGTGCATTTTTTAAAAATATAATAACAATATTTATGAATTTCGAACTGAAAAATTATTTGCAAATTTTTGGAGAAATCGAACTTTAAATGCTATTAAAAAACCAGACTCTTGCATTAAAATTTTTTCAAGTTTTTTACTGAGTGAAACATTTTCTATCATAATTAATTTGAAAAAAATACATAATTCGAAAATTTATCATGGTTATAAATAGCTTAAAAACTCAGTTTTTCTTAATTTGTTGGTTGTTCTTCAACACTTTTTTTAAAACTATTGATAGTTCTTACATTTGATCCCTCAAAGTACCTACTAACCACATTCACCCTCCTACCAAAAAAATGATAAACATATTGCATACGAGTCTGCAACGAAATATCACATTTTATGTCCTTGCTGCTCTTGCTATCATGTGTAGCACATAACTAGATAATATTTATAGCGTAGTTGATAAAAAAATAAAGACATGACTGCTGTGGGTATACAATTTTTTTTATTTTTAGTCCGCGATTCGTTTTATTTTTTGTTTCCATGGCAATTTTTTTTAATTATTATTTTATATTATATTTATAAATTTTTTATTTTCAATCCGCGATTCGTTTTATTTTTTTGTTTCCATGGCAATTTTTTTATTATTATTTTATATTATATGTATACATTTTTTATTTTCAGTCTACGATTCGTTTTATTTTTTGTTTCCATGGCAATTTTTTAGTAGCAGTTTCGTAACGCTTTATGTAACGTAACGTTTTTCGATTCTATGTGCCAAAGCAAAAACATAACGAATCCCAGTTTCCTACACGACCCACTTTGTTTGAATGTAGTAGGGAACGCTTTTCGTGGGCACTTTTTCGTGACGGTTTTTTATTTTAATGTGCCAAAGTAAAGACATAAAATGTCAAAAGATTCAAAATAATTTGAAAATGTCAAGCGCCCATATGGTTATTAGTTTCTGAGTTACTCCAAAAACATAAAATCGAGTTTGTATAAAAAGCCAGTTTTTCTTTCATTTTTTTTTTGTTTTCCTTTTTATTTTATTTTGACTTCTTGAATGCATCAATTAGATTCATTTTTCTATTAGAAAAGATGATGAAGTCGACAATTGAGGATTTTAAGTACCCCAAATGTTGATGATAGACAGAAAAAACACATTCATTGTAAAAACAATAGATTTTTCGATACACTCAGAATCTAAAACGACTAAAACTCAAAGAACTAGTAACAATTACAGACACAAACTGCCAATTCAAAATCGAGACATCATCACTATTTCTAGCAACTCCATTTTGACAATAGTGTTCTAAAGTTGACATCCAACTGTCTCATCTCAACAAAAAATTCACCCTCCATTGAAAAATTGACATTAAAATATTCAAAAAAAGTATCCACTAAATAATAAATAATAAAAAATTTAAAAAAGGAACGATTATTATTTGAAAAAATAGTCTGAGTAGATTTAAAAATTCTAAAAATCAGAATTTGATCAAAATCATTATTTGAGAAAAAATGGAGGTGAGCATGCTTTATGAACCATCTTGTATAAAGTTTTCCCGACACATGGAGTATAATGATAGAATAATGAACAAAAATGTAATATTATAGTTAAATTTTAAATACTATTTTGTTACAGCATGTGCCATGTATAGTGTCGTATTAAATTTCAACAGACAACAGTCAACAACATTAACTTAGTCTTTACAATATTAAATGATAATGATAACGCATAGTTTATCAATTATCAGTAAAATATCGTCTTGTTATTATAAAATATTTCACATACCTAATCGTTTGTTTATAAACAGAATGTATAGGTATTACAATTATCTAGAAATAATATTATTAATTAACTAATCCTACAAATATTTGCTAAATAACTACACCATATTCATAAATATAGCTTATACAAGGTTTACAATAATCATAGATTAATACAGCCATAATTTGTTCAAGGTATGATTACCGTTACTTAATGGGTTTATTTAGATCCTTATAATGCAGATTGAAAATTGACAACGTTTTTGATAAAGGGGTAAATGTTTTTTAATATTATAGTTCAATAAAAAAGTAGTGATAACAGTAGAAACTTGATTAATTTTACATGATAAAAAAAAACATAACATTTTACTTTAAACAATTATAACACGAATATATTTTATATCAAACGATTTTTGGATTTTATCATAATGAGACTATAGTATACTTATACCTTATACTAACAGGCAAGCAATGCTTGAATGGAAAGCGTAACAACATAGAAGGTGATTTTTGATCACTTGATTACTCATACGTATGGTACTGTGAGGTAGCAGGGTAAGAAATATATATACATAGATTTTTGTATTTTGTTGTCAAGACAGGCTACATCACTGCGAGACGTTTATATGTCACTCGTAATGCTGTTGTTATATACAGTGCTGGTCTAGTAGTATAAGGTCTATGGAGCTACCAGTAAATTACACATTGTTAAAATATTAATTGTAAAATACCATAAAATATCAAGAATTGTAAAAATTAAAATATCGTAATACTATATGAATTGATTTATTACTTGTGTATATAATTTCATTGTGATATAAGGTAGGTAATATGTATGTGAAAATTTGTAAATTTGTAAATATATGATTTCAAAATCAATCAAATTATCACTTTTAAAAGATTAGTGACAAATTGTTTATATCTAATACCTAATATAAGGCGATCGAAAAACCGAAACAGCTATAATGAAGTTAATACTGTATTATGCAAAATTATTTTCAACAATGAAACTTTAATATGCCTTTGAAGTTTTGTGATTCTAGTTTTTCTCAAACTTAATTTTGATTAAAGTTTTAAAATCTTACCAAAGTTCAAAATACCATTACTATTACGTAAAATAATAAAATAACTAATAACAAATTAAAAATTATTTAAATTTTATTACAAAATTAACAGTAAAATTCTTCGTCAATAAGTTGATTAAATTCCTTTGAATTTTACCAAATATAATGTGTAACACTACCTATGTGATTCTAAATTTATTTTAGAAAATCTAGAAAATGATTTTGGAGTAGAAAATGCTTAATATTAAATAAAATATAAAATTATTTAATCACTCAGAAATAATCTCTTTACGTTGAATATTATCATTGGGATAACGAAAAGAATACTTACTAAATTGTTTATATACATGTTAGTTTAAATAAATATATATATTTATGTTATTTTAGAATCAAGCATTGGAAAAAAAAAAATGTTTTTATAATTTACCAACATTGTTAGCGATTATTACAATGTGAAACACTATCCTTGTATTGTACAAGAAACGCGATAACGATAAGTTGGTAAATATTTTACATTTCTCCTGTTTGAGTATTATTAAAATTTTTTTTCTTTGAATAAGATTACATTTTCTTTGATTCTTATAAAATATAAATACAATGTTCAAAGAGATAAAAATGACTGAATGGTTCTCAATAACCATATACTAATTAATTTTAATTCAGATGCTGCAAAAAAGTAGTATCCATATAAATATTTCTCGAGATTTGATACATATCTTAATTTAAAATAAGTGTATTTTATATTTTTATTAGGACATTTTTTAAAACATTTGTTTCAAGTGGGTACATTATACTAAAATGTTAGATGGGCTATTCCATTTTATAAGAATCAGTTAACTAAATCAAGTTAGAGGACTCATAAACTTTGTTTTAAAATTACTTCAAAAACATATTTTTTTAAATCTATGGAACAGTAGGTCATGAATTCATATTTCTTTGAACAACCACTTTTTTAACGGGAGTTTAATTTTTGTTTGGACTACAGTTTTTATATACTCTTATTATGTTTTTATTTTTTTTTTATAAATGTAAATTATGTAGAAATGTATTCCCAATTGTATCATAATCAAAAACTCGTTTGGCGTTGAAAAGTTTCACACTCAATTGTATTTACTTTTTATTTTAATTATATGAGTAGGTACAAGTTGCAGCTGCGAATTCATAAATAATTAATAACGTTATAAAAATATTGTTATATATATATAATAAGAGTAAATTCGGTCCGATTCATTTTTCGCGAGTCATTATTGTCTAATAAGTAAAGCATAAAGAAATATGTCTGTTTTTTCCCGTAAATGTATTTATAGGTACATTATATATTTGTTTCATCATGACTTTCAACGAAAAATCATTACCTGCACTATGTCCCGCCAACAACATAATTAATTAGAAGAACTAATTATCTTGTTGCTTGTGGAACGGATCATTAATATTGAATTTTAACTCTAAGAAGATTTTTTTAAGTTTAACGCTGTGAAAAGTTAACTGTTACTCGAACCTTGAATTGCAATATTAAATAATTACGTTTTCAACGCTTTTTATCAATGACTATCAAATTTTAATAATAATTGTGTAACTGTGTTATTGTGTTTATTTTGCTTTAAACTCTACATGCATACGAAATACCGTTGTTCTTATAAATTTATTTATTCATGGAAGCTATCTATAACGTATGGTATTACATCGTGAATATTAAATTACATATTATAAAAAGTCAGGATATGAAACAATATCACGCATGAAAGTTAATCAATTTAGTAATGGAAATCAACCATTACGGTAGAATGTACAATGCTCAATATTAATAATAAATGACTGGGTATATAATATAATATTTATATTCAGGATGATTCTTTTAACAGCAAACACTCGTTATTTCAAAAAGTATGAACTTTAAAAAAATGTTCTTCATGGGAAATTTAAGTTGCAGCAATTCTAATACTTTATAATGCCCTTAATTTTTTTACATTATATGCCTGTAGTTGAAACCACTATAAACTTTTGATGAGTGGAGAATCACACCAAACATTTGGCGTGGCCTTTTATATCCCATTTACCAATAAGCAATAATATTTTAAATGATCAATCATACTAATATAGCATATAGTATAAACAAATTTTGTTTGGTAAATTTGAAAACCACCCATGAAATATGAATGTTTTAAATATGTATACTATATGAATATATTTAAATGTAAGTATTGATAAGTAGGTAGCAAAGTATAAAGTAATGTAATAATTATAAATGTATGGTAGGTACCTAAATTTAGTATATGACTACGATTGTAATTAGTAAATATACGTTTTATATAATATGTCTTTACATTTTTTTAATGACAATAAATAACATATCGAGGGTAAAAACACAGTAATTAGATCAAGTACCAAATATATTTTTTCTTTGGTAACTTATACATTTATTATCGATTGCATTAGTTCATCATGATTCATGATTAATTATACAACTGCATCATTAACTAAATACCGTCAATTATAACATTTAGTATCCTACCAGCTTAATGTAAATTAAGTTTTGATGCTGTGAACTTACCCTCCTTGTGTGGCGCTGGATATTGACAATGTAAAAATGCTGTTTGTGTATCCGTCACAATTGCAAGAATCAGTATGTCGTCCACCATTACCAGATGCCCAAACGAATATAGATCCTTTTCCGTGACGGCCCTATGGTGAAATAATGGTAGAAGTTTATAAAACAATATTATGTATTGAATAATATTAATTATTTAACCTCAGCAACAAAAGCTATAATAATTTAAAAGTAAATTTTTCTTCAAGAAATATATTTGACAGTTTTGTGTAAAAATAATGAAAAAACTATATTATTTTTATAACTTCATAAATATAACTAAAGGAAGATTGCAAGAACATTGCTTTCTATTAAAAACACATATTATAAATGTACCCGAAAGTGCAATTAATCGAAAATAATTTTTCATTTAATACATCGTATATCATTCGGTACAATACTGATGTACATGTATTTTTAATTGTAGTATTTTTTTCAGTATATACGGTGTACTTATTACCCTTTATTTATTACGAATACAAAATATAATTGGTAAGTATAATATTTGTTCAAACATAATAATGCAATAACATTATATCCGTGTATGTAATTAATTATAGGTACACAGGTACACTAAGATTAATATTATATAATATATATGTATTAAGTACCTAGGTACTTTATATTTTGAACAAAGCGAGGATTGTAATAATGATATGTTTTTATAAATTTATCGTTTTTTTTTCTATTTAAATTTGTAATCACTGACCATAAGGAGTACAATTATATTAAAAAAAATTCAAAAAGCATGGATTAGGGAACTTCTAAGGTATGTAATTTATTTTACTCTGCAGTTTTCTTAAGCACAAAGAAAAATATCAGCTACAGAAATTGGCGAAAATTAAAAATATTATGACCATAGGTGCAACTAGACCGCTATAATTGTAAATGCTTTACTTTTTCACCACACCCCCAAATACTAAACTTACAAAATCGTTTAAGTTATATAAATCTACAGAAATCGATGCTAGAAAACATTTTATACACAATTTAATAGACTTCATTTTAATGATAAAAACAATATATATATATATATATGATACTCTTTTTACTAATAATTTATTAATATTTTTAATATGGCTCCTCGATTATATGAAATCCTCTTCAAACCTAATTAATTAATAAAATTGAAGGCGTTCAAAATCGATTTTTGAGAGTACAGAGCTAAGCTTGAACAACTAGCGAAAGAGTATATAGATCGAGTCGCTTTAAAAAATGGAGGAAATTTATTATGGGAACTTATTTGAACTCAGGGGCGCTAAGACTCTTTTGCACCCTTCTAATTGCACCAATGATTATTGACTTCCGTTTTATATGAATTTGATTTATAACAGAGTGAAGCTGCAGATGAGAATTGAAATATTTACTGATATGATTAAAATTAACTTGAAATAATTATACCATATTAAGGCTTAATGTAAAACGAGTAATATTTTTAAAAAACCAGTTTTTTTAAATTCAAATTTACTTTTTAATTACATGATACGAGAAAAATCAATACAAGGTTAACCATATTATAATTATATGTTTAATGTATTAGATATTAAATTTTTTAATTTTACGAGTTGGATATTTTATTGTTTAATTTTATGTGTTAGATATTTTATTGTTTATTTAATTAACTCATACTTTTTACAATATACATTAGATTGTTTAGCAACAGCCTCTACCTCTTAAAATAGAATTGACTCAGAATATGACGAAAATCGTTTTTTTTTTGATTGTATTAAATACCCAAATTGAATCACAAAAATATAACATAACAAATATAACATGTTAATAGAATGTACTATTTAAATTTATCCAATATAACATTGTACATTCTGTAATAGGTAGAATGATTAATAATAATTATAACACAAAGTTTTAATGATTATTAAAATGCATTCAAATCATTTTAATACAACAACACTACATTCAAAATGGTTTTCAAGCATACTGGTCGAATTAAAAGTATATGTTTTGTTCTTAAAGTATTTAATTTATCACTTGTCAAGGACAAGGACTTGGAAATGTCCAGGGAAATAGATGATTTAACAAGTAAAGTTCATGGCTGTGTCACGCTCTCGAATAAATTGTGCACTACGTAATGACATCTGTCGAAAAAAAATTCACATATTTGATAATTATATAGTTGACAGTGAAACAAAACAAAAAAACTGTATAAGAAATGTTGCAACGTAAAAATCTTTTTGGCAAGTTAAGTGTCCAAAAATTAAGGTATATTATTGTAATGTACTATTGTAATGACTAATAATAATAATAGTAATTTATTTACGGAGATAAAACTCCATTTAAATGTCTAATAACATATTAGTTACTCACATGTAATTAGCACCTACGGAAAAATAATAATTTTGTCTTGGTATAGTATGCCATAAAATTCTAAGCTATATTTTATTATATAATGTAGGAATACAAGCGCTGTGGGTGTAGTTTTTGATATACCTTGCTCAGTTCTATGAAGTCACATTAATATGTGTTTCAGACATGTTTATGTCAAGTAGGTAAGTACTGTATATAATAATACAAAAACGAAATTAAAAGAATTTTTAAGTGTGTGCTTAAGAAAGAAAAAGGTATTAAACACAATGTTAATGACTCGAACTCGTATAAATAACTGGTTCATATACACGCGACACTTGTATATCGCACAGTGCATGAATTTTATGTTTTTTTTCTTTTCTATTTAACTGTCCGCAGAAATAAAAAAGAAGTAATAAGGGAAAATGGGACACCACTATACCTTCGTAGATATAAATGGTCCGTAAGAACAGAATTTGTGTGGTGAAAAGAGTATTTCCGATTTGGTTTTGGTCGTTTTACGATTTCACATTAACGGGAAAAATATCGAACAACTTTTAAAGTCAGTTCATTAACAACAAAAATATATTAAAATCCAGAACGTCATTAAAATTTTATTTTCCTTTCAGATTAAAGTCATAAACAAACGTTTAAAAGTTGATCTTTTTTCAAAACAGGTAAAATTGGATGAAATGTGATTATAAAGTTTGACTCTACATAATAATTATTGTATAGTACCTATAAGTAAAACTTTACAAAGAAAATGGTTGTGGGTATCTGAAATGATGATTTAAAAAATAGATTTATATTAATTATTACTTATTAGTTTATCTTAAATTCGAATAAAAACATGAGACGATTTGAAATCGTTAAAAATATAATACCATCTTTTAAACTTACAGGATTAAAAAAACAATGGAAAATTAATTCAGGGATTTATTATTACTACTTATATACTTATAATAAGGTACATTATTATTAAGATTCCATAAAATATGTATTTTCCTTTAACGAGTAAAATAGAGTAAATTTAACCAATAACAATTTAAATTAAATTAAATTCTATAATTTTAATGAATTAATTTTAGTAATGATAGTTTTTCTATATTTTTAAGTTTGTTTGTTTTTACGGATAAACATTGATATGAAATTTGATGTAGAAAATACTAAAATACTACAGAAAAGTACTATAAAAACAGGACAGAAGAAAATGTTGGAGGCAATTCCCCGCGGAAGAAAAAGTTGTACATCATTTTGCAATAGTTTATAAAAATGAATGCTAAGAATTCGAAACTTTGAATATTTCTTTCAAACAATTTTATTATACAATTTATATTTTTATGAAATCTCAAAGATATTTAATTGAATCATATTTTTTTTTATGAGTTACTTACATTTGAAAAAATACCTTAGGCAGTAAAACTATACTTCGTTTCTCAAAATCAAATATTATTGTAATTTATTTAAAGTATAAAATTATGCAACATACTGAAATACGCCTATAGTAAGGGATGTAAGAAGAATTCCAAACACAGCACAGTTTCTGTATCCCGTTAGCACTTATTAATATTTATTTTAGCAACGGAGAGAAACTGACGTACAGAATAGTTAGCATCGTAATTTTCTGTGCGGTTCATGAGATTCATGTAATAATAATATTGTTACAATATTTCCGTGGTTCTTGAAGCACCCCATACTAATTATTATTATAATATTATGTTGTCTAAAATGTATAATTTCCATTAACGTTGTATGCTATAGATACTAGATTGACTTATTTGACTATAACACGTAATTTTACAGTTATCTTATAAACGTAGAATTATAATTTATGACGTACGAATTCATGCAAGAAAATAATATATACTTCAATTGATTCCAAAAATAATTCAAATGATTTTAAATGTGAAACCTGTTGTAAATTGTAATAGGTTTCTGCTAACTTATTATGATTTGTTTCTAAAATCTCATAAAATTAGCTGTCAAAAGAAGGGAGGGCAGGATATATTATGCACTATTTATTGGGCATTCAGTTAGCCTTGCTCACCTCAATACTACAGCTACCACAGGATAGTGGTAGTTTTAGGGAGCAATAATATATCATCGCATCTACAATATCATAGTAGATTGTAGTTCCTATACGAAAAACGATTCAGAGCGAGGACGGTCTGTTAGTGACCATATATTATAAAAATATTCTTAAATTACATAAAAAAAATTAAGATAGTGGTACTTCGTTTAAATATCTAATTTTATCCAAACTTGAACTTAAAATGTTTATAAAAAAATACTGTGCTTATAAATGTATTTTAGGCTTTTTAGTTATAGTATGACTACTTACTTGAAACTTTGATTTCAAATTTTAAATTCAATAGAATTTGTTAAAATTTGAACTTTAAGTGCTTATAAAAAAAAAAGTTTAAATGTATTTTTAATATTTTTAAGCTGCTATTGTAGCAACGTTTGGAGCCTTTTATACAATTTTCTAGCTTTTTGACCCAATAGAAGACATTTATAGAATACTAAAAACTAAAAAATTAAACAATTTCAAATGTCTGCAAATAGCTTAAAATGAGTCAAATTTTGAAAAATGAATCAAGTTTACATATTAATTATATCGTTCCATAAAAAATTGAGAGAATATCTGATGTAGTAAAATGTATTAACTTCTAATGCTCATAAAAATTTAATTTGACTTTCCAGTAGATATTTTTTTGGATTAAAGGTAAACAAACTTATGAGAAATCTTGTATTTAATTTTCAAATTTCAGATCAAGAAAATATTTTATAAAATACTCTGGATAATTTGCAATTTTTAGGGATTTTGATGAATTTGTCAAAATCCTAACTTTAGACACCCATATAAAAATATTGTGGATTAAATCTCAATTTTTTTTTATTTTCCACTAACAGCAACTTTACGAGGAACCTGGTATTGATTTTTTTAGGTATTGATTGAGCAAAAATGTTTTTATCGATAAAAATAACGAATACAAATTGAACATTTTAATGGTGTGTAGGAAATGGTAATACCTATAAACATCCGATGAAAATGTAAAGGATCTACGGTGGTTAGTTTTTGTCAAAAACTGGTTTTGAGTAAAAATCACAGTTTTTCCTTATTTTATTATTTTCTACTGTCCTTTTGAAAACTACTATGAATTTTCTAATTTGAAAAGTTATCAACTAGATTCACTTACCCATTAGAAAAGATACTGAAATTGACAATGGAATCACTATTTTTACCAGAAAAAACGTTTGCAGACAAAAAAAAGAAAGTTGATAGGTAAATGAATGAACTCTTCGCGGTACACTAGGTGTCTAGAGAAGTTTTAACGATATAATTGTGATTAAAGTAATTTATTCTACTATTTAAAAACTAGTACTGCAGTAGTTTAAATTCATTTTTGTCATAAAATTACATTTTAAAATGCCATTGTGTGTTTAATATTTTTAAAATTACAAAAAAATAACTAAAACCATTATTCTTGTTTTTAATATGTATTTTATCCAAATTTAAACTTTTAATGTATGTAAAAAATATATGTTTGTATTTTATTTTTCTATTTTTTGGGTTAAGTATGAAATGAGTATTTATGAGAATCCTTTTATTAATTTTTCATTTTTTTTTCTGACATTTATAGTAAGAAAATAAAATTAAAAAAAATTCAAATTCAAATGTCTACAAAAAAAAAACCAAACCGAATCAAATTATTTAAAAAATGTTATTTTGTTTAGAAAACGATAAAATAATAAACATTCTACAAAAATTTCAAGGACCAACGATTATTTCTTTTTGAAAAAAAAACAAAATAAGAATATCGTTGTATGAGAATTTGTGAATATCCAATGGCTTAACTTCAAACGCTTGTAAATAATTAATTTGACTTTTGGGTAAACTTTTTTGTTGTTATTTAATGTAGGAAAAACTTAAGGGGAATCTTGTATTAAATTTTCAAAGCTCATATATAAATAGAAAATTTTTTAACTCGAAATAATTTTAAAAAAAAAACACACACACTTTATTGTAAAATCAATACATTCACCGCTTAGTTTAGAATCTAAAATAAATGCCTCCTTCCGCTGTAATTTGTAGAGGTTTTTCCGCAAGATAATAAAGACGTTCATGACATCACGCCTTCACTTAATACTAGAGTAGTAATTGAGAAATCACAACAAATTAAAATTATTGTAACTAATCGCTGCCATAATTCGTTTATTATACTGGCACACTTACAACGATTGCTATCATGAGTCTCGATGCGTCAAATGTGGTGAACAACACTGTATGGATAAGTACATAAAACATCGAAACAGGCCCGCCAAATGCACCCTATGCACCAAGGACCACATTGCCAACTTCAAGGAATGCACAGCATTTAAGTAAGCTCTCAATAAATTCTTTCAAAGGTTTTTTTAACCATGGTCCCGGAGTTTCAAGCTCAACCCAAAACCAAAACCTACACAGAAGCTACCAATAACTACAATTCTCAGACAGAACATGTTTCCTCAGTTAGGTAATTATAACTCTAAATTAATTAGTGCTACAATTCCCATTTTTTCTTCACTTCTAAAGGCACTTATCGCCAAATCCTTAATCTCTTCTTAATCTATTTCCTTCCAACACTCCATCATTGTAATAATCTTGTTCATTACTACTCATTATACTCTAATGAGTAAAGTTTAAATATTTAAATTGATCAATCTTACAATTATCATCTTATTATCCAATTCCATTATTATAGTAATAATAATTTTTTTTTGTTTATAATATTTATATCTTGTTTTTAAAACTATTACTTTTATTATATTCTGCAAATAGTCTGATGTATTATTATCTTTACAACCTTTGGATTGTCATAACCATAGTTTAAATAGTATTATTGTTGAGCTATAATAGTTTATACTAGGAACTAATAAAAACATTAATTATAAAATGATAATATTAAAATAAAATAAAAACTTACCCACGTACCAAAAATGGTGTGAATAAGTTTATGGTATAAATATTTTAAATTTGTCTAAATATTTTGAAAAATTCGTACTGTATATAAATATGGAGAACACTTTGAGGCTCTGCGATTAAGATTTTTGAATTATAAATGTTTTCATAAAATAATAAAAATCTATCAAGGAGAAATTGTTAATTTAAGTAAACTTTAACTAACTAATATTTAATTAAATAAAAGATACATGTAACATTTTTTAATGAGTATACCAATGTTATTCACTGACTCAGTCATGTTGAAAATAAATAGTAGTCATATTTCTTAATTCCAAGTGAATCGTACTACTATTAAACTGTTAAAATAATTTTAATAAAAGTACCTACCCACGTTGTTAGTTTATGGTTAAAATAAATTATTAGTTAAGTCTTACCGAAATGTAATTAGTCTCAAACAATTATGGTCAAAACCAGTATAAGGCAATTTATTTTTAAAATTACCTAAGTAAAAATGCAACTGGTATGATAACAAATATTTTATTTACCGAAGTCACTCCGTAAATGAATGCTCGTCTTGCCAATGGTCCAGGTCCGTCAACAGTTTTACCATCATCTTCTGGACCCCAAGAAGCACTGTATATATCTATGTGATTGATGTTCAAACCCAACGCGCGAGCTTCAACCGCATCGTTTACTGTACCATCTAACATCCTTACTCCTGAAAAAAAAAATATAATATATTAATATTAAAGTAGAAAGTATGAGTAATATTGTCATAATGGCGGCATGGGCAATGATTTTCTCTTAAATATTTATATATATATATATCCTATAAATACTTTTTTTTAGTTGGAGTATTTTATTATGTAATATGTATAATGTATTCTATATTGTACATTGGTATGGTAAATGGATTTTAGATTTAACAGGTTTATATCATATATACTCCATTTGCTGAGAGAACGTGGTTACTTCGCTCACAGGATTAGAGACGAGTAATGGAGATTTGGGTGATTGCTGTGGGATACGACAAGTTTTGGTTTGTGTGCAATCATATCCTATAGGCGAACAGAGTGTATCAATTTTTTTTCTATAGTAAATTGAGCTATTTTTACTATCTATCAATTCAATTAAATGTATTCTTGAGTATTATCAAGCATTTTATAAATACTGTTTTAATTTTGGTTGATAATTTCAGTGCAATGAACCCAAAAAAGTCAATGATACTTAAAGCTCAATTACATCTTTGTGTTTTTGTATTATTACTTATTATTACTGTACCTCCAATACTGGCATTGTATGCCACGCCGATACCGCAATACTGGTTAAATGCGATAGCAGCTACTTCACCGGCGCACCTCGTCCCGTGCTTGTTGTCGCCATTGTCCCGAGGCATAGGGTCATCATCATTGTCGTTTATGTCGGTACTGGCACTTGGGTCCTGCATAAACAAATTGAACACGTAAAATCATGATAAAATTGCACTGTTGTTGTCAACTTAATACATATATATTAACTTTAAACTAAAATCAATATACAATGTTTAGCGTTTAAAAGGACTCAAATAATTAAACAGTGAAGTATATAAAACATGCAAATTGTTTGTGACATTCAAGAGTAAGATAAAAACAATATTTTATGATTCATAGGATATATTTCTGTACGAAGACTTATCATGAAAATAAATACACATTATACCAGTATTATAACTATATTTTGCATTCCTCAAAATGATTAAATTAGGTATTTTATATTTATATATTAACTATCTTTTATTATTATTAAGTGCCAGTTACAATTTTTTCTTATTTCTATACATAATCTTAATTAGATTATAACTCTTGTCTCCAACTCAAGCTTGCTTATTATGGAGGAAAATTATTTGATGTAATTATTTGTATACATTAATATTATGTAATGATGTGAAATAATAAATAATGATTGATGACTTGAAAATATTAAACAGATACTATTATATTAAAATATTAATTAATCACAGGGCCAATTAAACCGAATTCAGATATTTGTTTACATTTTAAAACATTTGTTTGGATATAAATACAATACATGTGAATTCATAAGATATTAATATTTATTTAACTATATTACAATTTGTACGAGGATACATATCAGGAGTTATAATATATCTATTGAAGTATTAGTGAATTAAATAGTTTACGTTGTAAAGTACATTCCCTGAATCCCACTATAAAAAAACAATTTTAGAGCGTAAATAATATTTTTCTTGAATAGGGTATTTTAAAGAATCTAGTCAAACGGCTCAAAAAAAAAAGTAAAGGGATATTAAATTTAAAACTCGTCGGAGCATATTTTATTAAAACAAAAGAGAAATTCAAATATTTTATTTATTAGGGACAGAAATCTTACTAACTTAAAATGTATTTAAATTACGACAAAAGATTTCTATATAGGTTACGACTTCAATAGGTACCCACCTACATAGAACAAAAATAAATATGGTTTGCTGTGTTGCTTTTTTGAATACTTTAATTTAATAAATAAAGATAAAATACCTGAAATATTGAAGTTTTCAATAAAATGAAAACATTTAGAACTGATAAATCATTGTTGAATACAATTATTTAAATTAAAGTATGAAATTAGCTATTTAGTAGATAGCAAAGAAGTCTCTAGCTTTTATAGGTCTGTATGACTGGATTTATACTACATATTATACGGTCTTAAACACGAGTTGAAAAACTTTGAGTATACACCCAAAGTTGCTGTTTTTGACGTTTTCACAGGATAAGTTTTTAGAAAGAAATTTAAAAACATTGTTTACATTTCGATATGGTCTCGATATAATTTTTTTTATGTAAACATAATATAAGTATACATTCTTATAGATATTCTCATTATTGTAGAGTGTACTCTTTTCGTTTATTGCCGGCATTCAATCGATAATTTTCAAGTTGTCGAAGATGCTCAGCTTAAATTAAAAAACAATATTCATAGTCACCTATTCAAAAGATAAAAAACAACTTGTACCTACCAAAGTTGTCGAAAATACCATTTTTATGTTATTCATGATAATATAAAGAGATGAAAATATAATCCTACAATATCATTCATTAGCACGACCGAAAATGTTTTCACCTCTTTCCTATATAGCTACGCGGGCAATAATTCGATAACTATATTTATGTAAACATGCAGGAATAAAATTAATGATGTAAAATTGTAAAGTAATACAAACAAACCTGTCAAGGATCAATCTCATAATTCAAATCAAAAACAAGGATTTCTCGAAATGAAAATACTTGCATAATATACAAAATGTTAATAACGCTTAAGAAGACAGAAACTCTGACAGAAGCCATAAGTAAATAAAAATATAATTTCAGTTTCAATTTATTAACTCATTGCAGGGAAAAGTTGAATGTGGCGTGGTTTTTATCCTAAATGAAGGTCAATAAGGATTTAAATTTATAAATAATACAGGGACATGTTATTAATATCGATATTGGTTTCTACGGGAATATATATAATAATGTACTTGATTAAGCTGATGGTCATTCGAGAGCATGACCAAATATGATATATATACATGTGCGTTTATACACTTTAAAACCAAATTAAACCCAAGCACGTAATATAGTATCTTTTGGAGTACCGAAAACGATATCATTAATGTTATATAATTTGTGAATACGATAAAATATAATAATTTGATCCCTATAGCTGTATGACATTCTATAAATGACGTAAATTATCCTTTGGAAAGTTTGTATTTTAAATATATAGTATATATAGATTCAAAAGTTCACGCATACATAATTATTATGTACGATGTAGGTACCTTCATTTAAAATATTATTCAGATGTAATTTTAGAGTGAAGTTTTCAAGTCCTACACATGCACTTTTTTATTTATATTATGTCCGTTATAATAATATACAAATGCCTAATATTGGAAATCAATTAAACATGTATATGCAATCACAATACGAAATATTTTGTGTATTTTATAATAATATAACATGTCATAATATAAAAGTACAAAGTATGTACAATAATACACCAATAAATTGTTGTGTATGTATCTACTCATAAATGTCAAGTCGAGTAAAAAATTAATTTGTCAATTAAGTAGGAAAGTCGGCCATTATGTATAATACATAAATAAAAAAAAAACTAGGTGTCTAAATCCTTACACAATACAATTGTACTTATTATACTTGACGAAAACAATTGTTTACTGAACCAACAGATTATTTTATAATTTACGCACAGAGAGTGTTTATCTCAAATTCGTGGAATGGAAATGTTCATAATTATTCGATAAACATAATATATGCTCACATTATATAGGTACGTGTTCATCACTAGCTGTTTAGTCAAATTCCATTATCAAAAAGTTTTATTAAACAGCTTGCATATTAACCTTTACGAATGCGTCATTCACACTCTACACAGCCATGAGCAACGACTTCGTGAAAATCTTTGGAACGCCCAAGGCTTTTAAAGGTGGCTAAACTTTAATACGGTTCAACACACATGCAAAACCGTATGGAGATTTTACTCCAGACTACACGGTTATTATATTTTAATATCAAAATAAACCTATTTTGCACGTGTGAAATTCCTCAGCGAATTTTAAAAGTAAAAGAATTTCATTTAAATAAGATAATATTATTACATTATTCACTGTACACTTTATCATAATCTCGTTAAAAATGTTTTAATTTTCAAATCATTTCAATTTGTTCATAATTTTAATCACTACAAAAAAACTAAAGGTAATGTATTTTGCTATGGTATTATTGACTGTCATGTTTAATGTTATGTAATTATTTTATTTCCAACACAATTTTACATTTTATAATAAATAGCATCAATGCGTTAAAAACCTTGTATCTATATCTATTGCAAAGGTATATTATGTTACTTGAAACGTTTGACAAATTATTATTTTGAGGGGGACGAGGTGACCGAGTGGTCTGACTCTTCCGCTGCGACGCAGCCGGTCGCGGTTCGATCCTCGGCCACCGGGCGGCATTTTTCTCCGGACAAGTCGCGGTGACCGGAGAGCAAGTGCTGCCATCCCCCACCCCCGGGGCATGGCAGAAACCTACGGGTGCCCCATTCGAAATTCTGCCAAAACAAACACACACGTGTTCCCCCTACCGATCCAAAAACCTACAAACCATCAATACAAAAACCTACAGTACCTACTAATAGCTAATGGCCACAGTTGCCGGGCTCAGGATCAATTAAAAAAAAAAAAAATTATTATTTTACATAATGAATATGTAAAATGTTGAAATTAGTTAATATTTGAAATGTACATAATAAAATATATAAAATCAATAATAAATAGGTGAATGGAATAAATAAACTTCATATGGACACAAAAATTGTTAATTTATAAACAAGTTTAATGTTTGTCGAGTATTGCCTAGGTAATTAATTTAGGACATTTTTAAGTTTTATTTTTTAAAACCTAATAGTTTGTGCATTAAATATTCAATTTTGTAAGTACTTGTGATAATATTATGAATATTATGATAAAGAATATATTCTGATTTTCAATGAAACGTAAAAAGTTACATTAGTACATTATATTTATTATTTACAGCTTACGCTAATACTGTTTGAAAGCTCACCCATGTTTTGTATAACGTACCTACATTAAATTTGTACATACATAATTTGTATAGGTACCGGAAAAGTTTGAAATCCACTAAATACACTATCTGACGTACATATATTGCTCATACTGCATAATAGCAGGATAGAATTTAATTATCTCAGATTTGAATAATAAACAATTTAAAAAATGATAGCAATAATTATCGAAGAAAAAAATTAAGAATCTCTTAAATTATAATGTAACAACTCATGACGATGAGTGTTGTTTTAACTTGTATGTAATTATTCCTCGGGTTTATTTACTCGCATTATGTATTTAATGGTGGGACGACTAAAATTTAGTAGTCAAGTCAATAACCCAACTAATGTCGGAAAGAATAGTACTAAAAAAGTAACAATCGGATAACAATGCCAACTGCGATGAATAACTAAAAGCAATCGATACAGCCATACCACACCCACGGTATAACGCCCCGGCATTAATTCCCCAAACACTTATGCTCACATCGAAAATGTTCGCGACTACTTTATTGAGTCAACAAATTCATGACACGGTTTGTTCGGTAGGGAGGGGGAGCGCGATATCGAATCGGTGGCGAGTGGTTATATGTGGTGGTGGCGGTGAGGGAGGAATACACGAGTTACAAATCGCATTTCCTTTTACTCTATTCCTCTCCTTGCCATTCTACTTCCCACCCCACTCGTCCAGGTCCTCGTTTTTCTCATTGTCGCAAAAAGCGGTGCGCACTACAGCACTTTTCTGCGAACACTGAATATGAAATCGTCAAATGGGTCCGAAAACGCTGAAATCCCAGTTTACAATGCGTACCGTCGATGTTTTGGTGTGTGACAGGCTGTTTGTGGGGCAAGTGGTGTGGGAAGGGGAGAGGAAAGCAATTTGTTTGCCTGGTGCAAATCGGATACTAATACGATTCCACGTCGTCGTCGTCGTCGTCATCGTCAGCTGATTCGGACGGGAAACGAAAAGCACACCCTCATTAGGGGATGGGAAAACGTGGTATGTTTAGTACTCGATCGGTTGGGGAATGAAAAGGAAAAAATACTGAAATAAGAGGGAAAAGGAAAATACGAACACGTAGGTATGTTACTTCTATTATTATTATTATTATTATTATTATTATTATCATAGTGTTTGCTCACGTAATTGTGTGCCAAATCGGGATGATTGGTTTGTATACCGTCGTCAAGTATTGAGACGACTACGTTTTTGCCGGTATACCCTTTTTGCCAAGCCGGACCCATATTCATGTCGAAACCGTCCAAAGCACCACCATTCTGAAAAAAAAAATTATCATTAATTTGTAATACACGAGTTTAAGTACCTATCTAAAGATTTGAAATGGGTAAATTTAATTTTAATGTACATGACAGATACGTACAAGGCGCAGACTACAGTTGTCATACCTACAGGAGTACATAAAAACAAGTATAAAAACCAGCGTTACAATATGTCGGACATTTTTTTTTATCATAACTATCTTCCACTTAAAACCCAATATGTTTTACGGCAATAAATATTGTGAGTAATATATTACATGTAATAAGTAATGTTTATTTTTCTTTTTAGCGGTAGAGATATTTTAGCACAATAATAGTTGTTATGATAGTTTTCGATTTGAGCGATGTTATTTTTTTATGCATAATGAAATAACAAGATGGATACAAACTATTTCTCGACAACGTGAAGTCAACAAAAACGCAGATAGGTATCAAAGTAAATCTTAATTTTTCTTTACAAGTCTAAACCGAAATACCTATATTAAGTGAGATTTACACATAATATATACCTCAACCATACGTTATTTGTTTATCGATACCAAATAATTGTATAATATTAATAACAATTTAATCAGCCCCCTTTATACACTTGATAGGTTGAGGTGTCAATACCCATTAACTATTTGGGACTTGTAGTTAACATATAAATTAACAGGGTGCCCGCCCAACTAAGTTAGGTTAAGTTAAGCTTGTAATAACATTACATTTTTCATCACACAAATTGTTTTATACGCAGTTTAATTTATTAGAAAATTACAGCATGATGTATATAAAAAAAGGGGAACTGTACAAACTTTCAACACTTTGCAAAAAGAAGGCAGCACGAAAACACATTTTTTCTCGCATAGGATATGTAACTCGATTTTTGTCTTTTTAGTATAATGTTCTAAAAAAAAATAATAATATAATTATTTGAAATTAAATGGAAGAATTCTCAGATATTAATTTAGAAAAGTAATAAAAAATGTGGAACATGGTAGTAAAAACAGTTGGTAAAAATAGTTTCTTTTTCAAACTTTTAATGGAGTTTTCTTAAAATTATACAACAGAACGTTTGTACTATATTTGAGTAAGAAGACATATTTTAATCAAAAACAACTTACTATTATATTTGTTAAACAATTTTGTAGTTAATGAACACACAATGTTAAAATACTAATTATTTTTAAAAGAAAATAATTAATAAATTCTCGTTTTTTTTGGCAAAAAATATACTTGCGATAATTTATAACTAATACTAGAATAAATTAAATGTGTTTACTCATAGTATTTATTGAATTATTCACTATACCGATTTACCGAATATTTTCTTCTTATCAATTATATTTAGAAAAATATATATTTTTTTTAAATATTTAAATTGTATTCATGCCATTTTGTTGAAATAAATCTGGAGGTATCTATATTTTTGTACGTTGTATTTTAGAGGATGATTATTATTTATTTATAATGCTGAGTTATAATATAAAATATAAATAAATAGTGAATTAAGTTCGGCTTAATAAAGTGTGCAAATAAAATATTAAACAGTTATTTCTATTCTATTCAATATTTTATTTTGAAAATATAATTTGAACGCATTAGTTTATAAATATAAAACATAGATTTAGGTATAAATTATGATTATTTATTTATTACAACGTTTATTAAAACTAATTTAAATAAACTAACTTAACCTAGAAATAAACCCAACATACATAACTAATAGGTGTTACTTACTTTGAGTAACTATAAAAAAAATAATATATTTAATTAATAGGTATATGGTATTGTACCTAGGTATTTATAATATAAAAATTAAAATACCTTAAATTTTTGGTGAATATATTAAACATTTAAAAATACACTATTAAACTCAACAAAAACTATTTTTTCAAAGCGAATGATTTATCACTCAAATTAGTAAGAATAATATAACTAGCTTTCGTCGAGATGACTGATGACACCAGTGATCAACATCCAGTCTCATGTGTCCATGGTCCATAAATATATATATTTTTTTTTTCAAATGTAAGCCCTTATTATCGACTTACCGGATACAGCTAGGTTAGGCGAATTACCTTGAGAACTTTAACCAATTGGACGTTAAACCTGTTATTGAGCTATTGATCCTCTGTTTGCGTCTTTCAATTATTATCTTGTTTTTTTTTTTTTTTTGGACGAATTTATTGAAAAATAATGATCCGACTGTTTGACAACAGAATAGCTGATAACTTTTTTTTATCACATGTTTTAACACATTTTATTATTGAAGAAATATTTTTTATATGTACAAGGTATAAATATTTGAAATGTTCACCAATTTCAATCATAATATTTTAGTTTTAGCAGTAGCCAACATTTGATATTTCCTTTAAAAGAGAAGATATTTATTCACTGATTTTTTATTAATAATACGGGATTATTCAAAATTATTTATCCGATATTAAATGGTTATACCTATATTTCTTGTTTTTAGGTTTTTTAGTAATATACATTTAAAAAAAGAACAATATTTCAAATTTAATTAATATTACCTATCTATTAGTTACATACATAGTCACAAGTTCTATGTGGTCAACATCTAGTCGGAACTAAAATGCATTCAATACTTATCTATTTTAATTGACTCTTTTAATTTTTAGCTTCTTTGAAATTGAGATTAAAATGATGGTACTTAGTTAGACAGCCGGCCAGACCGATAGTATATATTAAACATATACAAAAATGCACTAGTCATATGGCATAAGATAAGGTGATATAGGAAGCAGGATCAAAACATCGGATGATTCATTTTGAATAACTCTATACTAAGCAAAATCTTACATTTAAATCAACGATTTTTTTGTATCATAGACTTATAACATAATATAACAATAATAATTATTGACTTTTATTTATCTGTTCACTATAAATTAAAAGAAAAACCTAGTACGAGTAACGAACTTATATTAGGTATATTATATTTATATTAATTTATGTTTATTTTAAAGTACTTACCAGGTACCATTGTTCCTTAAAAAGTGGATCAGGAAATACATTATGGACATTGTTACCAAGACGTCTGAATGCTTGTCCTTGAGTAACTTGTGATAATGGTCCACCTGATGTTTGTTGCTGATAAAAATCCGTGGAACCAGCAAATACAGTGGCCGGTAAATTAGGTCCAGGGAAATCTCGTTTTCGCCTCTTCTTTTCATGCTGTTGTTGAACCCAATGTACCTAATCAATTTAAAAATAAACACTTAGATATTATACCAAGAATAGTTAGGATCATTATTTAAAATTAAAATAATGGATTAAACATTTTAAAGACATTGTGTTTTAATAATACTGTAAACATGCTAAACAAAAGGACAAAAGTATAAAATCATTGCTTAAATTAAAATTTATCTCGCTCGAAAACTGACTCGTTCGTGCGAACTGTATTTTAAGTTATTTACTGACGGGGATTATAGAATATCTTAAAAAGAAAAAGGATGAATCCTTTCTTTTTAAAAAGTATCCAATTATAATAGTTAAACACCATACGAGTTTTCACCGACTGTAGGTACCTAAATTTAAATAGTCGTAGGTACATATTTTTTACTTCTCTCTCGTATAATAATATGAAAATTTCGGCTGAATGAATAAATATAAGAAGAAGGTATACATAACATATACAAAAAAAAAATGATTACATTTACATTTTTTTCAATGACACGAAAAATTGATGCTTACATGAATATTTTACGATGGATTAAATAATGAATTAGTAGATGGTATATTTAAATTATTAAAAATTTCTAAAATAAAACCAAGAACATAAACTTAAAAAAAAAAATTATAAATGGGTCAAACGAGATTTAAGGTTTATCATAGAGAAAACAGAAAGTAAACAAAAGGACGACATTGGAAAAAAAAATCAAGACAGGCGTTCTATTCAGCTTTATTAAAACTAAAATTTTGAACTTCAATTAGTACGAACCTATTGAATATGTTGTGTTACAAATAAAATCATATACCAAGGACAGTAAGAATTCATTTTAAATTAAAGAAAGGAAATCAATTTTAAACATTCATTTTTCATAAATGGATTATACACAATCTATTATTATTTAAATTATTAATCCACATATGTTGTTAGTCTATTTACATGAATTGAATAAATTAATCGTATGAGAATGACAGCTATTCATTAAAGTAACTTCTGGCTTTTGTTAGTTACTTAAAGAGAAGTGGTGATAATACGATTATATTAATGACTAATGAGTTTGTTTATGGAGCAATTATTTTTGGAGATCTTTGTTTCGTTATAGTTTATGTGGTATAATAGAAATTTAAGAATTAATTTAAAATAATAACAATAAAATTTTAAAGAAAAGATGATGAAATAAACCAGATTCATTTAACAAATAATGATAAAGATACACCATCAATTAAAAACTACTTTTTATCCCTTATGAACTAGTTTTAAAAATATTAACTCATTGAAATTTTTCAAAATGTATGTAATACAAATAATACCAAGACATATCAAAATATAATTTTGCATTTTGTAGTATTTCTATCTTAACAACAACAAATAACAGTTCGCTTTGACTCTATACGATTTAGCATAACAATAAACAAATTAACATAAACGTTTATAAAACTAAATCTAAATGAACTGTTTCATTATTAATGTATCTGCAGTTTAAAGCTTAAAATAACTTTATTCAAATTGTATACATCAGATATGTTTCTATTTGTTTTTAAATGATCCAATAAACCATAATAGACAATTTGAGTGATGAATAAATGCTTCATGCGGCAGACCATCTATTGTTATTTTTAAATTTATAAATATTAAAATTTAAATTTAAAATTTGAAAGAGTATAAATTGTATAGAAAGTCAACTGTTAAATAATACACAATATTACAATTAATATTTATTGAAATACTTTCTTTCAAAATGTTTTAAGTCAATTATAATTTTTAGAAGAGATTAAATTTATTTTTGAGAAATTAATTATAAATCAACTATTATATAAAATTGAATTGTGTAGTATTTTTAAAAATAGTTCTGAGTAAATAAAAATGTATAAAATTATATAGTAAATACAATAGAATATTCTACAAAATATTACTCTTAACGGAGAGAGGCGATAGTGATAAAATTCAGAATGTGCAACATCCATACAAATGCGATGAATATTATTCGTTTGTCGTGAGTGTGGTGGAGGGATAGGGAGAGTGAAATACCATTTTGGAATACTCGGTGTTTGACAAAACATGTCAAGAAGAAGTCGTTGGCGTCTAAACTTTATTATTCTTTTTTTCGCAGAAAGCGAAGAAAAAAAAATATAGTTTTCGAAGAAATGTGCGCATATAATATAAATAGATATGACGTAATGGGGGGGGGGGAGTGACAGTAATAGACCAATGGTACCCTTTATTTTTTCCTCGAATATAGTGTGAATTCCGTTCAACCGATTCACCCTTAATATTACGTACTAATGTAGGTACAATTTTGACGTTTTATAATTGAAATTTTCTGGACTCGTGAGTGGAAAAAATAGGTCGGCCTTGCATGCATAATATAATACGCGCGAGAGTCAACTACGTTGCGCATTGCAATGTTTGTAGAGCACACAATTGCAGAGTCGCAGGTGGTCGTCGAATTATTATTATAATAATGTTTTGAACTGTTGTATACAACCGGAGAGGCGAGAGCAGATTCCAGGTCAACCTAGTCGCGGTAGAGAGCCGAATAATACGCATAAAATATTATATTTACAAAGGTCATGCGTGAATTACCAGGCAATACCTACATGTAATACGATTAGAAAAAGAAATAATATTAAAAGAGAAATACAAATGCAAATTCGTTTCGGTGGAGTGTAAATGCGTTTCAGCGGGTAATCGTTGTGGAAAATAATCATTTACACGGTCGACTTCTCGATGTGTGTGTGTGTGTGTGCGTGAAATAAAGGTATGACAATATTTAATAACGTTGAAGTTTAATATTTTAGTATATATAAATATAATATGAAATTATAATCGCCGGAGAGGAGTGAGGACGTTTGACGGACTGCAATAAAAAGGTTTTCTGTGTATATTATATACAAACTAAACTTTGCTGTATATACTATACATATATGTATATATAGACGTAAAGTTACAACCAAACAACAGAAAATAGTTGAGATAATTGATTGATTATATATATAGACTGTATGTCTGCAGTCTGTATGAAGTTAAATGATTTATTATTGTTATAATGCACGTGTTATGCTTCTGATAATTGTTAAATCGTATCGTAGAACGAATTGTCAAATCGCATCGAATAAAAACATGGTACACATAGAACAGACCGAAAATAAAATAAATCGAAATAATGATTTACTCGGGCCCATTAGACCGCGGATAAAAATAATGTAATACGATACTGTTACTAGTGTTTCTATTCGTAATAACAATAATAGTAATAATAATAATAATAATACCATAGGTATAGTATATGTATAAACGCAATCGATACTTTTGGCTAGGCGAAACGACTGATCGAAAACTATGGCAGACAAATGGCCCGTCGACTGATGTCGCGACGTGGCGGCGGTGGGTTGTTTCCACTGGGGTTGTCGGGGATTGTATACTTGGGGACTGCGGTTGCTTGTACCCGGAATTCCATTCAGTGTTTAGAGTGTTCTGTTTACGAAAGACACTAACTGTTATGAAATAATTAAATAACCGAACGCGTTAACAACTGAACAAGTTCTTCGTATCTGAGGATTGCGACGAGCATATAGATGCTAGCAACAAATATATCTCACTCTTTATCCCAACACTCTCAAAAAATAAATTGTATGGTTCAGTACATGATCCCAGACAAATTCTCAGAAAAATAATTTTTTAGACGGACATTGTATCCCCATTCTCAATTCGAGTACACAGTAAATAATAACAACTATCGCAATATTTACGAATGTCATACGTAATAAATGTAGAAGTCAAAAATATTACAATTGTCTAATACAAATTCACACAATATGTACTCCATATTTATAAGGATATGTATAGTGATAATAGATTAACATACTTTTCTGTTGGGCAGCAGGAATGAGATGAATTTTTAATTTCTTATATTTAAGTACAGATTACTATGTAAGAATTTCATCCAAAAAACTTCAATCAAAACACTCAACGTATAATACATACTTAAAATACATTTTAAAACTAAAAATATGCAACAACGATTAGTTTAAAAAAATGTATATACCCATGTGCACAATGCATCTACATTTAAACATAAGGCAGATGTCAAAGAACGTTAGGTTTGATTATTTTAACACATTGAATTGAAGGAATTCTATCCAAATCATTTCAAGCTAGTTAGCGTGGGACTCAAAATAATTATAAGGGTATATGCCCAAAATATAATAGTTTTGTTAACTAGAATTTAACAAAGTATTTAATATCTAAATATTGCATAATACAATGGTAATGTATCACAGATATTTCTGAGAAATTTAGAATATTATGTTGAATGACACACAAATAGTACTAAGCACTAACATATAATTAAGAAATTAATTTAATGAAGTAAAAAGCTTTACAAAAGTTCTCTGACATTCTCTTTAGCCATGGCTAAAAATCAGAGAAAATATCAGTAACATAAATTTATAACTATTTGTTAATTAGCTAATAGTGGATGAAGTTTAAAGTAACTCGAAGTATCTATAACAGTAGTATAAGTAGCAATCTCCATTGTACATTTTTGTTACCTATGTATTATGAAATTTAATTTTTACTGAACTAATTACAGGTACAAATTATTAGAAAATAAATATTATTATTTTAAATAGTATGTATTTTATGACAAAAACCAATACTTTTGTCAGATAAAATAATAATAAGATATATTAAATATAATTAAATAATTAATTTAATAATTTTATTAAACAACGCATATTATAATATACAATATACATTATACATTTTATAAAATATATAAATTTAAAAATGTATAATAATTACATTAGAAAATATATGTTTATACTGTAGCTTTGTACTATACATTTTTTTAATTTGAGAATAATATATAATATATATAAGCACAGAAACATTATATATATAAATAGTTTTCAGACGTGTAAAAGTGTAAGTATGTAGCAGTAAAGCCCATAAAAAACAAGTTGACAAGATGATATCTTTGGGAGTATCTAATTTGTTTATACTTTCATTGTAAAATGTCTGGAAAATAGTCGACTATTCTTTTTAGGATCATGTTCACAATTCGTTTACTGATAGAAAAGCCGAACAACGAATCTCAAAATATTGAGTCAACTAAATGATGAATATATAAATTCATATTTTATCAGATGTCAAATACAACGACGGTCCTTTTTATAAAGAAAATCCAACTCTCAATAATGTATACAATTTATTATATAATAATATGCAAAATTACACAATACATGTGATAATAGGATCCCTTAAAAGTAATATTTAAAAGGAACGACCAAAGAAAAAACTGATGTATTTATAGTATATTTAAATACATGACGAATCGGTTTTTATGTACAATTCGTCTAACGCGATGTCATCTTTTTTTACAGGTCATTGTAAAATTAGTCATTTCAATAAGACTCTACACTGTGATAATGTAAAGATACCTAGACAAATGTAAGAAAAGACAAGGAAGTTAAAATGACGGAAGAGCATGAAAACTTTAAGTAGTACAATATACATGTACACCGGACGGTGTAAAAACAGACATTGAACGAAAGAGGAGTGAAAACTTCCTGTGGTAGAATTGAAATTTTCAAACAGCAGATAAGAGAGAAAGAGAGAAATAGAGAGAGAGAGAGAGAGAGAGAGAGAGAAAGACTCACGGACAGAGTAATAGCCGCACACAGTCCCGCGCAAGTGGAATGTTTATTAGGATAAATCGATTGTTCTCCCTTCGGCCCTTCAAAATTACCACCAATTGTCGAACGACTTTTTATCTTAAGCCCGCTTGTTTTCTCTCTTCAAAATTCTTTATTTGCTTATAATCTTTCTTTATCTTTACACCCACGAGAAACCAAAGACCGTGAAATATGAAACACGTGTATATCTGAATATTGCATATAATTTATTTAATATAATGATGAGTGATTTAGATTAAAAAAAAACCAAATTATACAATAATAATAAAGTGGTTTTCATAATAGTATAACATCGTGATACTGAAATCACGATTCCCAAGTTTTTGCATAACGTATTCGCACCCACTCAAAATAAACCAAATACCTATTTCAATTAACTACTCTAGCAATTGTACATTTCTGTGAATATGTATATACATAAAGATATAGTTAAATGTTGACGAGACATTTTTACAATGCATAATATGAACATTGAAGTGTACTCAACAAAAACTTGTTTAGGACTAAATCGTATTTCATATATAACAATAAATTTAATAACACAATGGTATCTATGCAAAACGCATGTTAATTTAAGAAAACAAGTTTGATAACAATTTAGTTATACGCACATATCGTTTTTCTATTCATTAAATAAACACATCATTCCACGTGAATACATTAATAAATTGTATAGAAATTAAGAAAGGGACTTAATTTTTTCCGTTATTCAACTACTCTAAACAAATATTTATTTTCAATTGCAAAAAAACCTTTAGCGTCTATTTGTAAGTCGTTATGATAGATATTATTATTTCTTGGTCATTTAAACATTATTATTTGGTCGTTTTGTCCATTAAACTCGTTTTTTTCGAAAAAATATATATACCAAATCGACTAAGTCGATAGGGATTTTAACGTTAAGAATATAATTGAAAACGTCAAATCCTCACGATACAGTTTGCAATTGTTTTTTGGAGAGATGGAGAGTGAAAACAGATTAAAAAAAAGATAACGACGATTAATTTGTTCCGTAAAACGTCATGAAATCTCGTTTGACGTTCAAATAACCTTCTTTTCAGACGACCAATTAAAAAAGGTATGTCATTTGATAAAAAAAAAAAACGCAATGGCGTGCTAAAACCACACAATAGAAATCGAAGATGCCACACAGGATCTGATACGATACATTAAGAGGTCGTTAAAATAGAGGAGATGGAGCGAGGGAGAAAAGGAGAGAATAAAAGGGTGCGTGGCGTGCGAGTCAGATAAGGAGGTTTTATTTTTATTTTTTTTTAAGGACAATGGGGCTATCGGAGGGTATGGGAAATAGGTGCGAGCGACGAGGAGGTCAATCGGCGTCGTGTTTGTCCGTGTACGAAGAAATTTCTCGCGCTTACACGGACTTCGAACTCGACCTAACGAAGGGTAGCGTGGGGTGTTATTTACGAGGTCTGCTCAATTTTATCACACACACAGACGTTCCTCACCCCGGCACGTCTTTCTCCCACCCATCGATGTTACACGCACACGCAGACCCCACGCCCTTCACCCGTCCGCCAACAATTTCTTCCCCGTCGGGGGGTGTGTGACGCGCGCGATCGCTTTCACGTCATTTATTTTGCGAACGGCTGCCGCGGTGGCAACGATGACAAAGACGACAACGGCGACGGACGACGGGGCATAACGCCAAACCCGACGACAACACACCACGTCCGGACCCATCGTAACCGGTAATGAACCGGAAAATACGTACAAGGGCGGATGAAATAAGCAAGACGAAAAATGTATAATAATAACAACGGCGGCTGAGTGAGCAATGGGTGGAAGGGAAGTGGTTGTTCGCGTCTATCTGCAGTCGGGCGGGTATAGAATATAATACTATATATTATTATACCTAATACATATATATATAGCAATGGCGGCAGGGGCGACAACAACAATGGGACGCGTGTGTCCGACGCGAGACCTACCATTATATATATACACACAAACACATATAAATATAATATACACCTCTATGGTAAGGGTAAAGTTGGCATTCCCTGTAGGCTAATTTATCGGAGGGACGTATAACATGTATATATGTATATATATATAAATTCGTAAACGAGATTGTGACGACGACCGGTAGAGAGAACTCCTTCGCACAGCAGCCGGAAAGGGGTTCACGCCGCCGTCGCCAAGACGATACGACGCTATAAATCTCGCGTGCATATATAATATACGAAATACAATATTAATGCCATATATATACACATAAACGTATATAATACATTATATTATATACCACGGAACACGCGGTTTATCAAGCCGGACGCTTTTCGACACTTTTACGATGCGAGCGCGAGGCAAAACACATCCGCAATAACGATGTAGATTGCAATATTATTATTATTATTATTATTATTATTATTATTATTATTATTATTATTATTACAACGTTTTGCGGTACTCATACTCTCACAGGCGACTTTTTTTTTAACAGATTTTTTCCCCGTTTATGCGAGTGAACGATGTTGGAGGGCCTAAAAGTATTTTTACCACAATTTAGTGACACCATAGTGGTTATAAGATTGGCCATGTAGAATATTCTAAAATTCCACCCATCTTAAATTACAAGTCGAAAGGATCTCTTACAAAAATACATTGTTTTATAATTGTATTATGATTAAATAAAAAATAATACGAATACAAACAAGTAGGTACTTCAAGCAGAGATTTTTTTATACTCAAATTACTAAAAATCAATGTAAAATCCATCAATATCCACCCACAGGGTCACAGTGACACACTCATCTAAAGCTGGGAGCTATTTAGGTCAACAATGTTGAATAATATGGATTTGGGTGCCATAGAAACAATATAATGTATAATAATAAATATATTATACATCGAAACAGTACAATAATGTTGAAATAGGTATGTTCGTCATCCTGCACGCATGTGTGTATACGGATATTAATTATTTTAATTATTTTATGAGATAATCAATTTAATAACGCGCGTACCAGTGTGATGGATGGATCACTGGAAATTATCAAACGGGTGATTACTATGATGTTCTATGGATTCTGATCGTATTGTAATTAGAGATGGGAATGAAGTATCTGAATTATCCTAATATCCGGATATCCAAATTCTCATCCAGATTTGCCGAATTATCCGGACTTATGGATTTGATTTTTTGATTTCAAATAGCATAATACCACACTAGACTAGTCATAATGCACCGGAAATAAGATGTATATTAAAAAAAATTAGTAGAAATTAAATGTATGAGAATATAAAAATGGGTCATCGAACGGAAATAATACTTGGATAATCCAGATTTTCAAAATCCGAATATGCCCATCACTAAATGTAATCATGTAATTTTAAACTGTTGCGTTCGGATTCTGTTCACCGATATGATTTCATAAAAATAAACAAACTGGATGAAAAACAGTTTTAATTTTAAAACTTTTTAGCAATTCTAAAAATAGCAATTTAAATAACATAACTTTATAATAAATATTGTAGGTAACGAAAATCGTATTTTTTTTTAGTCGAAGAATATATTTCCTGTAGAAAAGCAATAATGCGCTTTACTTTTTTAACTAATTAATAATTGTTATATATTTTATTATATACTTAAAACGGATTTTTTAATATATGGTAGATGTTTTAAAAAAATAAGACATTAATAATAATTATGTTAACTGAAAAATGTTCAAAATTATAACTGCTTAACGGTTACTGCGTTAGTTGGTAGATAATCAAATTGTATAGGCAGCAAAGGAGTTTATCTTTATTTTCAATCACACGCTATACAGACGTACATTTTTGTGATAACGTTCGCTGTCGCTTGTAAAGCCAAGGACCATAATATTTTGACTCAACTTCAAGAAAATGTGATAATAATTTAGACAATAAGTAGTTCAGGGTTTGGATAAATTGGTTCTGATAAAGTTGTAAACAATAAACGGTAAACGGTTTATTAACCATGAATCCTGATCATAATAATTAGAATGTAATACAATTAGTGCAATACAATATAGCGGCGAGAATATTTTATTTAACACAAAATAAGGATTTCTTGCAAACGTTTCTTTCATAATATTTAGGTTAATATAACATGTACGACGTACGTGGCCATCATTTCTTCGCATGATCTTCTGAATCGATGTACCAATTACATATACCTTATGGGGTTTCGGGTTATCGTATAAACATATATATAACCGAGTACGTTTAGCTATAAATCAAAAATTGTGCTCAATAATATATATGTAGAGAGCATTGTTATTATTCTAAACATTAGTGAATATGTGTATTTGTTTGAGATAAGTATGTACAAATAAAACATTAATTACTGCATAATTGTTATACCGGAGCATCGCATCGACGGTTTAATTTTGATACGAAATTTCATTACCTCTACATTTTTATGAACTTTATATTTACAGTTTAAACATTAGCATACTAAATTGACTTGATAATTTTGTTATTTTCATACTCCGAGAGTGACATAATTGTTTTAAGTCAAATTTACTTTTTAAGTTATTTCATTACAGTGGGTTTTTAATTTATGATTAATATATTGAAGTTTTTCTTTATTATTTCGTAACATTACACAAAACTAATTTACTACGCAATTTTGATTAATTATAATAACGAAACAATGAACAAAATAAATGTATATATTACTATATAATTACCCAGGATAAATTGTGTACAAATATACAATGAAAATGCATTTACAAAAAATGCAATTATGTTCACAAAAACTCGTTAAATGCATAGTAGTTAATTGACTTTACAGTATACAAAGGAGCTAAACAACTTCAACAGATTATTTAGCTTGTAAGTTGTAAGCTTTGACTACCAATAACGTTCGCCATCATGTAAGAACTTACGCTATACCTATATGCTCAAAAAATGATCAACTAAATCGACTTTCAAAATGTATACTTAGGGGTACTCGGTTAGGCATAATCGTTAAAATGTATAGCAATCCTTATTTTACATACAAGCATGATAATGTAAGTGTGGGTCTAGTAGGAGGAAGTCCTTAAAAAATATACCCTCAGGAAAGTTTATTCGTAGCCAAAAATACTATTATTATCCGTATCCTTGTATATCTTTGTATACCTCCAGGCTATATGTATAAGTTTGATATGTATTTTTAAAGGGAAAAAAATGGGAAATACAAACATTTCGAAATGCATTTCTATTCGACCTTTGTAACATTCAATGTGATTTTAATCGTAACACTAAGAATAACTGAACATGATATGCATATTGATTTTGCTATTTTATTCAAAACATACATGGACATTAACTTTAAGTTTTAAAATATTTTATACTAAAAATAACAACATAGATTATTATTTAATGGGTGATACGAACTGTTTAGAAGTAGGATGTGCAGTCATTTTCATAAAATTAAAGTTTTAATGAAGATAGCTATAAAAAAAAAACTGTTTTAAATGTCTTTAGTTAGAATTAGTTTACAATATCTTTGGCATTAAGAAGTTTTTATATGGTTTTAAGTTTTAAGTTTATAGTAACATAATAAAATAACACTAATGAACTTAAAACATAAAATGCGTTTACGGCCAAAAAAAATTGCCAATATTTCAGTGGAGTGTAACTAATTGTTTTATGACTAAACCTTATTAAAATAATGACATCTATAAACTCAAAACAATGAGCAAATAAAAAAAAGTCATTAAACAGTCTGAATAAAAAAAAATTTTAATCAACAAAAAATTAATTTTGGTAACACGGCAAAATATATAGGCAATCTGAGTACATACATGCATAGGAAACAAAAATATACTACATTTACCTATAACTACGTGGGTACTAATAATATTATTTAAGGTTTCTTTTTAATATAATAGACAGTAATAGCCATTACTTAGCATCGGCAATATGATACATTAACATATTTAACTAATAATTAAACACACATGAATCAATTAATTATGATTTTCATCTTGTGTATCTACATAGGGTACAGGAATTGCGAGATGCAAAATTGGCGTTTATTGCTTACGATATTCAACTTAATCTCTACCAGTTTTGTAACGCAAGATTTGAATGACTGCATATTCGTAGGTTAGTCAGATTTATTATGTGTTGTTTATGTAGCAATAAACAACACATATTAAAAGCATTCTCTATAAATTTTACTATTTAACAATAAAAGTTAAGCGTTTTACGTTATGTTGTATATATAAACTTAAAATCTTAATCAAAATGTTATTTATACACCCCGTTGTAAAATTAAATTGAAATACTGTATGCCTTTATTTGATCATCGTTAATTATTAAATAGTTCAATAATTACCAACAGTTTTGGCTTGTGGACATATTGTATGCGAATACCGCATATACCGAGCTGAGTATGAACATGGGGTTTAACACCCTTTCAACACCTATGGGAGGGGGGGGGGCATTGATAATTTCTGTGTACGTTACAAGGTTTAAAAATGTATATTGTTGAACAATGAATGGTTTAGATGTACATATATAGGTACAATAGTTTTAACAATAATTTTTTACATTCATTTTTAATTTAAAAATCATGTTCGTTGCGATGGAAATGCTCGAAAAGTAGAACGTAGTCCATTATAGATTGCAAATTAAATGTCGATTATAATTTATTTAATATTATTAGTATTGGAATATCCTTATAATATACGAGAAAATTGTATAAAAGACAGTAAAAGAATGCACCTTAAAAAAAAAACTGAGAAAGTTAAGCCCTTGATAAAAAATATTTAACCACTGTAAGAAAATTTGTCCAACTTCTATAACTATTTTTTTTGTACTATTTTTTCGAATGCGAATAACAATTACGCATACAAATATGCTATACATATTCTACATGATAGGTACAATATTTATGTATCTTTACATGGTTAATCATTAAAAATTAGAACATGAAATAAATATTATTAATAAAGTTTAAAGTTTTAAATCATGGGTTGCTATTTTATCCATACAAAGTTTATTTATAAAATTTTGAATTTAAAAAATATATTATGTACAAAATATAAAAATGAAAAATTATTTAAATATAATATAAAAATAATACCTATTTATTATATTTAATAAAAAAAAAAAACTTTGAAAGCAATATTAAAATATACAAGGGATGTATAATGGGGACTACTACTAACATATCCACGGACACCTAAAGTAGTAAAAGCCTTTTTATAAAGTTACTTGATACTAACCAATGCATTGCTTACATAATAAATACAATTTTCACACGAGTGTCGACATTTAAACAATTTAGTTTCTGATCGTTCGTCGCCAAAGGTGATATTGTCAACGTTATAAATATTTAGTCCGTATGTTTCCCTATAGTTTATCTAAAGGCCAGATTCATAAATTCATCCTTGTACATGGACGTGCACACGCAGTGAGGCTGGTGATTTTTGAACACACCACGTACGTGGGAGAAATGGGGAAATCAATACATTGGTTAATTCGGGAGAGCAATACGACACAAATTTTAATGATGGGCTGAAATGTAAAAAAAATAAACACAAATTTAATTGTAGTAGAAAAAAATTCAAGTACATATATAATTGTATATAACGATTAGAGCAACACTAGAAAGCAGCAAGTGTCGGATTTTTATTTTATTTATAGATATTTTATTGAGAAAATGTTTTTCCATTATGAAAAAAGGTACAGAGATTCAAAATTATATTAAAATAAATTAATAAATGTGGACTTTTCGGTTTTTGATCGATGATTATTAATGAAATAATTATTCCACACGAATAATGCACCTAACTATGAAATAGGTTTATACCACAAAAATCATGTTCATTAATTAAATATTAATCAAATGAACCTCATGGAGATAATTTTATAAAACTAAAATACAATTTAGTAGGTACCTATATGATTAAGCAGCTTTGAAAATTTCACAAATGAAATACTGTATAAGAATATATTTGATTTAACATGTTTTAAACAAACGAATGAAGACTAATTAGATTCATAGCAATATGTAATGCAGCACACTATTGAACAATTTTTTACCAACCTCCAAATACGTGTACGAGAATAATAATGAGAGATAAAACCCAATAAAAGGTTAATATTTATATGCATACCTAAATAATAAAAAAAATAAACCCTATTTAAACACGTTTTTTCCCCCTTTTCTCGATTACTAAATATATAATATTTATATATATATATAACTACGAGTAAGAACCGACTGCATAAGTCGTAAACACAGGCGGTATCAAATGGACGGTAATTAATTATAGAGATTTTATATTGGCAGATTTTTTTCCACACCGGATCGTGGGTCCCAATGGAAAAGAATTTAAAGAAAAACCGCTTGCGAACTGATGACATTAATTTATTATATCAAAGACAATTCCCTCCAATTGGACATATTTGGACTGGAAAAAAAAAAGAAAATGGGAAAATGTGACGACGAGCTCTTTTGTGGATGGGCAGACAATCGCTTTATCTCACTCAAAAAGGTTTTTTCTTATATATGTGAAGAACTTTGCTTCTATTTACGTCCAAGCTTTTATACTACTTTACATTGTGTTGCACAATCAATTGACGTCAGAACGTATTACACTTCCATTTTATTAATAACACGTCTAAATAATTTGGAAACTTGGAAATCTTATTGAGGACAGTTTAAAGATAGTATTTATCTTTTGAGCGTGGGCAATGATGCAGAAAATAGTTGTTGTCTTTCACTTCAGTGTACATTAGTCCTTATCCGTATTGTGTAAGTGTCGTCGATTGACCACGAGACGCTTTTAGCTATAATTCTTCTTTCGAATAATAATAAATGATTGTATTTCATTTGTGTACAACAATTTTTTACTATACACAGCCATACTATAAGACTTTGTCCAAACAATCTGTCTAAATGTTGTGATGAATTTATTTTCCTAAAAAAATATTTACAACAGTCCACTTTGAAATAAATTAAAAAACAAAACTTAAAACCATTAACTTATTTGGCCTTTAAAAAATTTTCTGCTGTATGATAAATACAAATTTTAAAAAATAGAGTAGTCAATTAATACATTATAATTTTAAAAAGTATATGCTATACTATTGTTTAATCTGGTTCGAAGTTACTTATCATTAATACGGCTTTAATACGATTTTCATATTTTTAATTCGAATGATGAACAGTTATGATGTGTTCAATTACCCAATTTCTTTTATTTATATTTATTATAATTTGTTTATTTTAATTATTTTTTATTTTTTATCTTACATCAGAACCTTTCCCAACAAATACGTATTTTAATATAAAATAAATAAGATTCATAGATACTTATTAACTTAGAATTGTTGAATGTATAATTTTAATATTTGAAACATTAAAAACCGTTGCACCAGATAAATGTAAATATATACCTAATATTTTAAGAATAAAGTGAGAAAAACTTGACAGCATTTTTCTTAAAGCAAGCCACGGTTTAAATTTGAATTACAGAATTTAAGGGTTCTGTAAAAATGAACTATAATATCATGAATCATGAAAACATTTTCAATTGAAATTATAAAAAAAATCTAGGTAGTATTTAATTACAATGTAGTTTTTACGGTAGTTTCAATAGAAAATTTTAGATAATGTCATGGAGTAACTAGGTTTTTACTATGCTGTTTAAGACACTGTATCTACAACGTTTAGAAATCGCAAATTTATTTTACGTTCTATTATCACAATAAAACGTATTACAATGAACATATGACGTCCAACGAATAAAGATAATTAAATTTATTATCTGTTAATATAATACTAATAAAAGCCATATGAGATTCTTGCATATATCATGTACCACAAAGCTTATTTTGTGGTTGCTACTTTAAATTTAAGGTTTTCAAACTTTCAAGAAACTGTATTATACATACCAAATACTTCAAAATATTGATTGTAATATGTTTTATTTAATATTTCAACGCATTATTAACTATTTTCTTTTTATTACTAACAATTATTATAAAACGTATTTAAAAAGCTAGACTACCTTGGCATTTTACATATCGCCAGTTATTATTGATTAACTACTGCGGTTTGAGTATAATATTATTGTATTTTCATAACAAAATATTATAATTGACGATGATTTCGAAATTTGTTTTGTATTTTCAATTTTGACATTTCTGGATAAGATTTACGTCTAATTTCAAACATAATGCATCAACATCTTGAAATCGAGCACTAGCTGTTACTGCTAAACCAATAACTCCTTCCACCATTCAGAATATACATTATTCAGAAAATTTTTCTAAGGCAAATATTGAATACCTACATACATACACATTACACAATACACATACATACGTTATTTGTCAATAAACAAAAGTATTTTTTATGTACTTGAATAGCTACTAACGAAACAACACCTTATATCATTGAATTGATTTTTTCAACAAACAGTTTTGAAAAATAAATAAAAAATATTAATATCTATTTAATACCTTAACTCATATAAGGTATTGCTTAAAAAGATAAATATAATTGCATTGTACAACAAATTATTATTGAGTAAATAAAGTTCGGTTGGTAAAATACTATTAGTATATAGTAATACTGTTGTAGTGATTATAACGTTAATATATTTTTTAATATACTCAACTGCTATAATTATATAATACCAATAATACTAAATATGAGTACCTTATTATATTATTACTATTTACTTATTATTATTTCATATATATATATTATTACCTACTTTAGCTTTAAGATTAATATCTAAATTTGTGTTGGGCTCGTCCCGTTTCATAAATAAATAAATCGACAAAACAGTTATGTGCAGTGAGTATGATGTACTAGATGTGAAATACATTATATACGTATTAAGTCCCTAATAATTTATTAAAATATTTTATTCTGCTAGGTATAGGAATTTTATGAGTATAACTGTAGAAGAGATGCATACAATTAAAATGATTTTTTTAATCACTTCATTTTTTTATTTAAATAAATAAAATATACATAGTAGTTATTTATTTAAAAACAATATACGACCAAAATAAATCGGACATCGTAATTTACAAGAATTCACTTCAAATAAATGAAAAAAAAACCATTAACAGAATATCCGAACACAATTTTCTACGCCAATAACAAAGCATCTAAATCGTGCATGTATTCAATGTGTTTTAAACATATGGGTGTATGGGTGTATTCCGAATGAATGATACACGATTCGGTATAATGTATAGGGCTGAGCTGATAACAGTTTTGTAGTGATTCACCAGTGAATTACATATATTATTTTTACATCCTCTACCTACCGCACAAAATGACACTTGAGACGCAAGATGGATTGCGTAGAAAGCTTTTATAGAACAAAAAAAAAGAAAAAAAAACAGGAAGAAAAACAGTGTATACAAATTTCCTCGAGAGATGAATAGCCGAGACGATTTGTGGAAATAAAAAAGGATACTTTTATCGAAACCTATAGCACTATTTGTGTTTGAATGAGAAACGTTTTGTTGTGTGGTGTATATACACCACCTTTATACATATAAAAAGAAGTATAAGATAGAATGAGAACGAAAATGGGAGACACGGAATGAGAACTAGAGATGAAAGAAGAAGAATCGCCAATCGTATTTCTGTGTTTTCTGGGATCATTTTGAAAAGAATTTACATAATGGGCTACCGTCGATCTTCTTTTGAATGGGGTATCACCTGTCGGGAAAAGAGCAATTTTGGAAATCCAAAACGAAGAATAAACCTTCTGTTTACACAATGTATTTTTAAATGTGACTGAACAAAAAAAAAATACTAATATTTAATTGGAATTCATGGTCCTTTCCGTACGCTACTTACGGCTGTAAATTACTCACCCGAATAAAAGCGTCCTATATGTTCTGTCAATTTGGTTCCAATAGGGAAAACACGACGTATTTCTTTGTTTATTCTTTTTTATTCCAAAATCTATTAAAGGACGACAATATTGTTCCAATACAATCTATTTTAAATATAAAACAAACTATTGAAGAAAAACAAAACATGATTATATGATATATGTATTATGTATAAACATAAAATATAGCAACGTAGTTTCGTCTTGTTTAGATTTGAACGAAATACTGTGTACGTTATTGTATAATTAAATACACAAAATAGATAACAAATAGCCTACAACGAATCGCTATATTGGTTTTAGCATCATTATGATTCAATTTAATACAAATATTATTTCCCGATCAATATTGTTCAAATTTCACATAATACAAAGCAATTATTTGGAATATCCAACGTTATTAGAGTCCTAATACAATATTAGAGGTTTACAAGCCCAGTTTAAATAAAACGTATATTAATAGACCGAAGGGACAATAGTACGGTTCACAACGGTTTCATAATCCTCCCTATTGAACAAAATAAAAATATAAAAGTTGTAATACCATGCCATAAGTCAACAATAATGAGAGCTCATAAAATATTAAATTATATCATTGAAAATGTAAAAACATAAGTATAATTGAACAGAGGTAATGTTAATATAATATTTAAATCCACGATACTTACAATTGATCGTGAAATTCAATCGAATTTAGGTAAAAAAACAAGATGTAAAATTATTAACATACATATTCGAAAATATTCGAAAATATTAAATATATGTTATCATAAGATCACTGTGTAGTTTGTTATTTTTTTATTATAAGACTCTGAGTACGTATTCAGATGAATCACATAATAAAAGTGACAGATAATTTCTTTTTTTTAATAGAGAGATTATTTTATTGAATATTACTAGTATTATATAATATTATAGATTTGAAGTATAGGAAATAATATCCAAAAAAAAATGTTATGTTTATGAAAAATGTATTAAATTGACTCGATAAATTAGTTGGTAGTATTAGCAAAAATATTAAATATTAAAATTTCTTCGATTTAAAATAATATTGTGAAAAAAATATGACATTTTTTTATTGAAATAAATTTATTTCAAATCTTTATTTGTACGATTATATATTTGCAAATCAAATTTCTTTTTATGATTATCAAAATATGCTGTTGGTCAAACGCCTTTATATTTCTTCTAACGACGGATTTAATATAAAACAAACACTATACATTTCATTTCGTATTGCACGGTGGCGGGGAATTCCAGAAAGGACAAAACCGGAGGGTTCGAAAACCTTCACCCCAGTTTAAAGTTACAGAACAATTCACTGGTATTCTTCGTTCGACTGACAAACTAAATAAATAAAGCTCTGATTCTTTGGAAAATTAAGAAGTTCTAATCTTCATTATAATATTTGAATACTAAAGCACAAACAAGATCCAGAAACTGAATGCTGAAACCTTTGCTCATATTGATAAATTATTATATTCTGCTCAAATATTATGGTGTTTTATGGTACTATATATATAGTTGAATAAAATCATGACGAGATGCCACCAGCATATCTTACCGGCAATATTGATAATATGATAGTATTATCATTTAGGTAAATTTATAATTTTTTTGGCTCAGCGCAATAACGATTAAAATTCTAAAAAACGAATGGAAGAATATTTATAAATATCGACTATAAAATATAAAAACTAAAATTTCAACAATAAAAAGTAATAATTAATCAAATATATGAACAATTTTAAAAATTATTCAAATACCTATTTAAATTAATTTGTAAAACTTATTTGTAATCAAGTTCCATCCAGCAACATTAACAATTAAAGCACATTTTTCAAATGATATGTGAGGCAAAAAATAAATTAAACAATACTACACAATAATTCAATAAATGAAAATAATCTATTAGCACAAATTATCGAACCTTAATTAATATTTTCACTTTAATATATAAATGATAATAATATGTTTGAAAAAATGATACAAAATAATGTAAAATTTAACGAACATCCATTCTGATTTGAAACAATTTAAACCGATTTTTAATGTATAATTTCATGCATATCAAAATAGTTTTGAACTACTGATGCATCCCTAATTTAAACCTAATTTTCTAATTTTTCAAATTTTATTTACACTGAAATGCAGCTAAAAAAAACTTTGACAACATATAGGTATATAGAAGTCGAATGCTATTGTTCGGCTAGCCTTTGATAACTAAAACCCATTTTGAGACAATAAAGAACACAGCTAACACAACTTTCCACTATAAAACTGATTGAATAATTCAGCCAATACACAGGTCCATAAAATGATTAGTCTCAAACACTGTCTTAAATAAGTTTTAAAAAAACTTACTACTAAATAAACTTTTTCACAACCTCAAAATCCAAACTTGAAATGTTTTTGAGAACTTTTTGAAAATAACTTATTTATTTATGACACTTCATACAACATATTATTATATGGAGTACAAAAGTGATAAAATCATTAAAATGTTGGAAAAATTAAACATCTGTTTTATTCATCTCAAAAATCTAATTACCAGAAGCTCGTTAGAACGTTAAAAGGTTAAGCTAAATGTATATGCTAAAAAAAAAAAATACAAAACGAAAAAACACGGGCCTGAAATACAGATATAATCCCATACAAAAAGAAACCTCTATTCTCTGGTTATAATGACATTTTAATACATATACACTTTTTCTCTCAGCATTCATAGGAACTACAAATGAGGCTAATGTCTCTACCAAAACCAAAGTTAAAAAAGCGGTTCTTTGTTTAATAAACGGACGGGGAAATAGAACAAAAACCATTGGAAAAACAGCGGAAAAACCATACATAAGTCAACTCACCATTTGTAATAATTAACAAGATTTTCCTAATGTATGCATGGTATAGAAATGGTTAATTAAAATTTTCAGTTATTTTTACATTTCATTCATAAAATTATTTCAAAAATTATTATTTACATTTGTCCGTTTATTACCATTTTATATACATTTTACAAAGTTATACAATTAAAATTTCACTTCATCCTTTCGATATTTTTAATCTCATTAAATAAATTATGCAGATTCAAAGTAATAGGTATATACAATGTAATATGTTGCAAAATAGAAAAAAATTACCCAACAGTTGACCGTATATAAACATTAAACATAGTTATAATTTGAACATATCGGATTTGTTAACATTGATAAAATAAGAAAACGAGCAGTATTTTGTTTTCGAAAAAAATTCTTTATAAATATACTTAATAGTTAGATATATGATAATGTAATTATTAATTTAAACACTATTTAATGTACTTACAATTAGTACGACACATCTCATTTAAATGATCAAATATACTAGAGTTATTACATTTTGAGAATGTATACAGATATGCTACAGTTATTTTTAGAAAATGTAAAAGCCCAAAAATGTTTTAAGATAAACATAGGTACACCGAATGTCACGAACTAATGAACAACGATTAGTAAGAATTGTTTAGTTTCAGCTAATACCAGGCAACCAGTAATATTAATTAAGAAATGGATCTATAAAGTTAACCCAAGCGTGAGATATTAATTAGGAAGATTAGTAAATATGAACATAACATTTTGGGAGAATAAGTTGATATTGAACTTAATATCATATAATACTTAAATACTTAACTAATAATACAAAAAACACAAACTAACTACAGAAGCAAATTTTTATTATGAACGAAATCGAGGCTTAGTGTTTTAATGAATTAAGGTAAGAATTTAAATAGTGGAAGGAAAGATATTTTAGAATTCGTCACTTTGTAATAGGCTACACTAAGGCAATTAGTACCTTAAACCAGCTCAAGAGATTTGCCCAAAATTCAATTCCCATGAGGTTTATCTCTACTGAAATGAGCGATGCGAATTGAGTGCCTATAATTATAGCTCCTATTTATGTAATACGTGGACAAATATAGTACATTTTTAATTAAACATTTTAAAAATAATTGTTGAACTTGTCTATTTAAAATGTGTAATAAAAGATGTATTAGAAAATGCTACATAGTTAGTTTCATTATTCATTAACATTTTATTTACACATAAATTCATCTCTGAAATGCGACAAAAATACCAAATTAATTTTGTTAAAAACTAGTATTGGTAAAATATATTCCCGTTTACCCTATTATTATGAGAAGTAAGTACTGGAAATTTTCTTTTGTCCCCCCAAAGTACCGACAAGATCCAATTTTTTTTAATCTGAAACACCTTCAAAGTTGATGATTAAATCATTTTTATTGCTCCTAAAAGTTACGTATATTATGTAGGATCCCGGACGGGTCGTAAGAGTATTAGAATAGAAGCCTCGGGTAACAGCTATTATATATATATACACACATAATACAACATGTATGCCAGAGGCTTATAGAATCAAAAAATAATCGACCGATTTGGACAATTCAAGGAAAGTTTAGACTTTAGATAATAAATTGTATCAGTTATTTCGAGGTAGCTTGCTCGCTATTAATAATATTAAAATCATAACCTCATACTCGTATGTTTCTGCTTGCAATTGGCTACGTATGAGAAAAAAATATAATTATCCGCTGCAGGTGAATTGCCTATCTAGATTTAATAAATGTTTCAACCGTGCAACGGCGGGTAATATAGCGTATGAACATAATATTATATACTGTATAATAATTATGACTCTTTCTTTGACCGTTATTTAAAATACTTATGTCGTAATTTTCATGAAGAATCACTAAAATTTAATGAACCAATAATGAGCTTAATGGTCGGTGGTCCCTTAAATATAATATAAAGGCTCGTTGTGATTGGACCATTCAATTTTATTGATCCATTATATACATTATAATACATTTGTCATACAACCCGGCGTAAGACGTTATATTATATTCCTACTTAAGTTTTCAAATTATGAAATTAATAATATGATACAAATAAAATATAACGAATTACATTTTCATTACATATTTTTTAAATAAAACGTTATAACTAAAGTATTTAATTATAACTATATAGGTCCCCAAATTAATAAGAATTTAAATAAAGAGCAACCTAAATACTGCAATTATACCCAATTGAAAAATTATTCATACACTTAGTTTCTTTATTTTTACAGCGTGCCTAATTTCCGAAAATCGATGAATATAATATGTATATTGTGTATAATATATTATAAAATATCATCAAGTACGTGTAATTCTTAAGAATTGTATAAAATATATAATTATAAATTTTAATTCAGATATTATAGGCTGCCTCTAAATTACCTAAGCTAAACTTATATTATTGTCTGGTATATAAATTTATAATTGCATAGGTACTAATAATGAGTAATAATTGTGGTAAAGTAATTTAAAACAATTAATAAACTTGTGAAACTGAAATTATAGACACAAACATAACTTACATTTTAAACAAATGAATTTAAGTTAGTGACAAACATTTTATTATTTAAAAAACAAAACATAACTATAAAATAATTATTTCCACTAAACGTATTAATATACAGCCAATAGTTATTGACACATTATGGCCAATGCAAATCAAGTTAAGTTCAGTTAATGATAATTATATGGGGTAAAATGTAGCACCTAACTTTATAAAAGTTGCACTCTCATAATATATAAGTGCAAACACATTAAAAGTTAACAATACATTTGAGTAATAACAAAAGTTACACCCGTCGAAAATCCGGAGTACCTACTGTGTTAAAAAAGTAGGTGAAATTCAGTTTTAATAATTGATATAGTATGATAGTATGAATGTATTAGAGAGTGACATTAATATAAAATTAAATTATATTATACCGAAAAAACAATCAATAGAGAACATGCGAATTTAAATTAAAGCATGGCGGAGAAAAACGTATGACTTGGGCTCAAGTATATATAGTCTACATGGCTACAAAGGTAATATACTAATATTATATTAACAAACAGATTACTTCCAAAATAATCGAAACCGTAAAATCACTATTAATAATAATGCACTAAAAGCTTTTAAACGACTCGTCGTATCAACGTATACGCGTTATCGAGAAAAATAATAATGTATAAGTTAAAATAGTATTATTATGCGGCGCGAGTGAAAAGAAACTGCTTGCGGATTTGTCCAAAACCCATGTGTTCAAGGGCGTTAGTAATAATACTCCAAAACTTTGCAGGTTAGTCTGATATATTGGTGCAAAAGTGTTGCATGTATTATGTAATATTATATAAATGGAACACGAACCGATAACCTTGAACAAGTTCGACTTATGATATCGTTCAACTAACTTATTTGTACCCACGATCGGCCGGTTGCGATGATGCAGAGAATGACGTATCACTGCAATATTACACCACGGTATCACTGGAAAGAGACGTCGTTTGATGGCAGACGTTTTGTTTATCCAAACGTTAATTAATGGACGTACACACGGAATGTCCCGGGTTTATGAATAAAGTGGAGCAGAAGGACCCTTTCCTTAATGTGCGTACCCCTATATATGCATTTTACACCCCGTCAGTCGTCACAACTCACAACTATGTTTGTGCGATAGTCGCCGACGCGTCCTTTATTATATCAGACGCCACATATGCGCGAAACTCTTTAAATAATGTCGACCTGTGTCATGATAAGTTATCTGTTGCTTGATAGAATATATGAGTTTAAACTTTGTTTTAAACTGTATTGCCTGTATTCAATTATACCATGTATTGTCATTATGAGTGAATAAATGTTAATTCGGTTTTCAAAACGATACCTACGTTTTGTTGTTATTTCGATTTAGTTCAATGTAAATATTATTATTTATGAATATCCCATCAGATCAGATTTTGGGATAGATCACTTGCTACTTTTAAAAATTAATATGTATTCTATGTTATGTATTTTTCCTTTACTGAAGAATTATGTGTGATTATGGTTTACAGCAATTTACCATTACCTGCTATACCTAGTGCCTACAATGAAACGAATTCCAGCATTCTTGGTTTGCATTTTTCGGCAGGAAAACGTATTTAACGGAATTTTATAATTATTTCATACACATATAGGCTAACATTTCATGAATTTATAGTACACATTTATTATTTTTAATATTTTCAATAGTAGGTAAATAATTTAAAAATAAAATAACTCATAAAACTTGAAGTTTAATAAAAATATAAAAGAGAAAAAGTACGTCACATTATTATTTATAAACATGATTTGTGTGGCTATTACTCTTAGAATAAAACTCTATTTTATTCACGATTAAAAAAATTGAAAATATCAATTATTTTACTGAATAAAAGAACTATAACTCATTAAGTATTCTATCCAAAATGAAATGGACCATAATAAATAAAGGTGCATTATGTGTCATTCCCCATTAGTTATTATGTTTCTTTGTCACAAAATTGTTTAATTGCAATTTCATTTCAATATTCGTTATACTATAAAACCGTCAACATTCGAATGTAATTTTACATAAAAATTAATACATTTTTTTAATGATTAAAACATTCCAAATATGTTTGGTATCATTGGTTATTAGCCGATGCAATATTCTACACTGCATAATAATAAATTTTATTTTAATATTGATCAAAAGTTAAATTCGTATATGGCCACGAGCCCTCTTTAGGTCAACGCATACATATTCAAACAAAAAAGAACAGGTACAATGTTTTATTGTTAATGATTAATATTTAATACATTAGTAAATTGTTTATAGTGATGACCGTGCAATCTAAGATATTGTGAATTGATTTCCTTAATTTTTGTATTATTATCTGTTCGTTAGTTGACATGTTATACAAAATATAGAATGGCTGAAAAGTGCAAGTATCTAGTTTATTACAACAAATCGATCACACGAATTATTACCGACATATTAACATTAAAATAACACTCAACCTTTTCAGAAAATCCCATACTCACAACAATATATTTAAGTTTTATGTCATAAAAACAAAAATTAAAGAAATTATTAAAAAAAAAAAAACAACAACCTTTAAACTGTTATAAATTACTAACAATAGAGCTAAAAAACACTGTAAAATTTAAGTAGAAATCTGAGGTTAAATATAAAAATTATATATATCATAAAAATTACTAAATAGTTATTTCTATCGAAGAAAAACCTACGATGCGTGTTTTATTATTAAATGTTCAAGTTAGTCTGAACATAACAACAAAATTAGAAAATGCTATTATATTAACATAGTATAATGATTTTTTGAACTACAAGAAAAACAATGTTTCTGTTAAAAACTGGTTTATGGTAAATTATTCCTGCTTTTCAGTAATTCTTATTTTGAAAATTACTTAGTGTGATGTTATTTACTCGAGAAAAAATTTTGGAATCAGGGCAAGTTTCATATCAGAATGGGTTTTTACCAACCCCCTCCCTCAGCCACCTATTATTAGAACTATAATTATTATTATTAAAATCTAAAACATGTCGACGATTTGTTTCGAGATGCACAACTTTTGCCTAGTGACCCTCGGCCAGGTAATTTAGAAGCGGCAAAAAATAATTGAGGTACCTATACATACATTATATCATATCGAGAAAGACTAAGAATCGCGTGCCACATTATTGCCTATCCGCACGATATGCACACAAACATTATGGACGGTTCTTACCATATTATTGTTATAATACATATTATGAATCGTATATAACAAAACGTAATTATCTAATACGTGCCATTACACCAGACGCTAAAAAATCACAGATGTCGACTGATATATACCGTACAACGATACGCGCCAATTATCAGCACGAAATCTAGAATAATGTATTCATAATAATATCCTTAAAAACTATTATTATAGAATCTTACAATAATAAAACTTTATTTCATTGCTTTTAATTGCTTATTGCATTTTATAATAATCACTTAGGTATATGTACCAACTGTGTTGTTGTTAGTTTTTTTTTGTTCAAATTTGTGTTTATCTCTGCAAACTGTTTATTCGCTATAATTATGGATTCAGACGGATACAAAATAGAAGTCTATTCAGTTATGAAATACTTATCTGGAATATTATAATCGGTTTAAATTAAGAATTTAAATATTCGTAATAATTTTACTTCCTAGTTTAATTACGTCAAACCGGTTGTTCGACATAGTAGATGTGTAATTTTAAATGCATATAACTTTTTAAATAAAATAAATTATTACATAGTTGAAAGTGTCAACAGTGTAATATGGCTTCTTATTAAAAAGTGTGCATGGTTTTATTGTCTCTGTTATCATAAATGCTTATTTTGACTCGATGTACAAACTTAATATTTTCTAAATAAAATTGTTTTCAATTAAACGTATGAATAATATTTTAAAACACTATACAGCGGTAGGAAACGTTTAGTATAAAGTGTATAAGACATTTTTAAATTCCTGGTAGACTGTATTTACAGCTAACAATCAATTTAATTTTTTAATTTTTATAAATTATGTAACTTTGGCTAGATATAACCTACTACATTTTAGAAGAAATCGACAATTATTAAACATATAAAAACAATTTATAAATCAAAGTAAGTACCTGAATATATTGAAGAATAATTCATATGAGTTAATTTTAAAAGTTTAAGTTAATAAATTGTACAACAAAATTATAAGTACCAGATAAATTAAACATTATTTTAATTATTAATTTTTCAATGGTTTTAATGTTTCTATATTTGTATTTACTTTAGTACACCAATTAAAAATTTTTCATTTCTTTTAATTCATTTAACATATTTTATTAATTTAAAAATGTAATGTTAAAGGATTATAAAGTTAATTTATTCTGTCAGCGGTGACCTGTTCCTTAGTAAATAAAATTTATCAGATAAAATATGATGTACTGTGATAGCTACTCTGATAAAATGAGATATCGTAGTTAATTTCTAGTTGATTTACGTGTATCTCCAATTAACTTTGACGTTAAAATACAATTTGTATGTACATCGAGAGGAATGAGACATCTATTTACTTTGTTTTATTACCTAATTGAATTAACTTTATTTTTATTATTATTATTATTCACAATTCAATAAAGGTTTACGTATTTTTGTCCGAATAAATAGAAATTAAAGTATTTCTTATGTGTGACTTCCTTTCACGCTATCAACTTACTAGTTAATTTCTTATTTTAATTACGTATTGTACCAACTGTATAGATTATGTGTTTCTATTAATAAAAAAAAGTTAAAAAAAATTAATTAGAAAATAAACATCTATATTAGGTTAAAAACGTATATGAGACTAGTTAATTCTGTGTTTGAAAACTAACACTATGTAACACTTGGGTAACACAATCTATAAAATTTTTAAAATAGGAAAACAAATAATAACTTGCATTTTATATTATTTTAATATCAGTATCATATAGTATTAAAGAATTATGTGTGTACCTAATGAATAGGTAGAAAACTCTTATGCTTGATGATTTATTATTTTTGAACCGCAAATAATATTTTAAACAAAACGTCACATTAGTTTTAAACTTATTATATTATAAACTGTGAGTGAAACAACTACATGATTTATTTTTCAGTATAACGTTAAACTTGTTCAATAAAGTTGTTTTTACGATAGTTGACAGGAATATTTTAAGTGGTACTATTTTACAAAATTCAAAACAATGTTATTATCTTTACGATTTACGATTTTTTATTGTTATGTACGTACTATAGCTGTTGAACTTTTGATCCATCCTGTGGATTGTATATATATACGACGAATAATAGTCTAGCTAAAAGAACGAAAGTTATTTAAAACAAAAGAAATAATTCTAAAAAATACATTTATTTCACTAACAATTAAATAACTAAGAAGATAACATAAGCTATAACAGTAACTCGTAAGTTGGTCATAAATCAATACGTTTTAAATGCAATGCGAATAAAGTATGAATAACAAGCAAAATCTCAAAGAAAATAAGTGTTGTTAATATACATAATGGTTTATAATAACACGATTTATTTTATTTATTATGTTTATGGTGATGAATATCATTCAATATCTATAAGCGTTTACAATAATAATTACGTTTACCTTCTGCGAAATAACAATCCCTAGAATAAAAAGTATTTATAAAAAGAAATCAAACATTTTTATTACAACTGATTCCCTTTTTAAAACAGAAAAACATTTTATCAAACATTTATAACTGCTATTTAAATTAGAAAAATACTCTGCCTCATTCTATTTCAAACTTCCCCCTCTTCAATATCCGTTGTACTGAAAAAATGACAATGCTCTTTAATAAAAGGAAATAAGTTTCTACTGATAACACTTTGATAGTAAATAAAACATCGATATTATTGTGATTAAATTGTAGGTACACTTGCCAAGCCAAACGGAAACGTTAAGAAATAAAATATCTTTACAGCTTTTCAATACACGTCGCAGAATAATATGAGTAAGATAATATAATAAAAAAAAGTTGTCATGAGACGTGAACCTAACTAAATGTCTAAACCACAACCACTTAAAAACGCATATATTTTTTTTCATTATGTAGGTATATTGATACAACGATGTTGCTTCTTCAAGATGGCGCATTGAATAATCTCTAAAATGCGTCATACGTGTTTTGAACTAAAATACTAATGTGTCATGATTATAAAGATTTTAGTTTTAATATTAAATCATAAAGACCTCAAAAGTTTAAAATTTTAAATGATGAAATTGAGTATACAATTTAAGCTTTGAAAAAAATTCTAGTTAAAAAAATTAATGATGTAAAAGTAGAAATGTAGAAGTATAAAGGATACATTTTAAAATATTATTAGATTCGTAAAAATATGTGGTACACTTGTCCATAGGAAACATTATTATAGAAATTAACTTTATTAAATGTTTATAATATTATATATGCACCTATATATATAACTTGCATATTTATTCAAGTACTGATATAATACTAAATTGTTCGTGAAATATTAACAGACCTTTTTTTATTTTATTTAATAATATAATAAAAGTATACCTATATATAAAATTAAAATAAAAACAAATGAGCCCAATCGTCTACCTACTCAAGTAATTAATTATTTTGTTTTAAATAGAAGTATAACTCAATTATTGTGTAATTATTATAAATTTAAGCCTAAACTCTATTTTAGAATATACTGCCTATGTCTATAATCTATACAAAATACTCTTTTGACATGATATGAATTATTTTTTACTAGAACATGTACTCTAGCTTTTAATAACGTTTAAGTTAAAGGGCAATTTTTAGTTAAATATAATCATTATTTCGTATAAATTGAAAATATCCAAGCTTAATAATATACCACTTAAAGATCGCCGACTAAAACAAAATAAAATAATCAAAAGCTCATTTTTAATAATTAATAAAAAAAACAGCGTAACGAATGAATAGTATCAAAATTCTAAATAACCAATAAAAATCATCTAAATATTATGTTAAAAGTGATTGATTGTAGACAATAAGTCTTACAAATTTCGACGAACAAGATGCAATAGTTGATTCGCCATATTTTTACTGCGCAGAGTCTTCATATAACGTGATGCATATTATATTACAAACCGATAAATCAAAACGACAACACTGATTAAAAGGACAAAAATATACGTAATAACCTTACTCGCGATTATTGTAGTTATATTATATTGCATTTACAAGCAACGGACGTCGGACAGTCACCGCTGAAATTTGTTGGGTTCAATAAAATCGCAGAGCAGAAGTATTAGCAGAAGCCAAATTAAAATAATTGATTTTTTCCAACGAAAAAAAAAAAAATGTTCAAAAACTTTCATTCCGTCGATGGAATACGTCGTCGAGTGTATTTCTTACGGGTCGGCTTGTGAATTGTTCACTCATCCAGAAAACACCACTTATAGAATGTTTTGCCTCGTGTGTGTGATAACGGCGCTAAGACTCGCCTACGCCGTATCGCATTAAACGAGGCGTCGAGTGAATGGTTGCGTGTATAATCGGCGACGGTAATGAATGGGGAAAACTGAACAAACGTATACGGTGCGCGTTAGGTCTTAAAATATTATATAATATAACTTATTCCCTAATGAGTGCCTACGCCGACGGCATGATACATATATAATGTTTTATTGAACACGGTTTCGACAAAGCAAGGTGAATTGCGATAAACATAAAAACAAAAACATAATAAGAAGCCACATGGGTAACCTACATTCATAAGGACATGAGTATAATTATTGGTATACGTTATTGTTATAGTCCGATGATCGTAATATTATATTGTATTAAGTACATTATTATGACATCACTTACGTCTGGTTCGTCTGTTAGTTTCTTATGATGTACATCGCTGGTGTCCATTGACCGTTTGTGCACGTGTTTGTGTTCGAAGAGGTAAAAGCCCTCCAAACTGCCGATCTATAAAACAAAAATAAATCGTAAAAAATCTCGCCTATTTAATAATTTATATGACACACACATCATACTGTCGGAATAAACCGAAAAGTCGGGTTACATGCGTTATTAGGTAGGTATAATGGAAATACAACCATTGGATTAATATTCAAAATATAAGAAATTAATACACCGCACGGTTGTGTGAGCATGTGTGTTCAAACACAACTCTTTGTAGAACCGTTTAATTAAAAAAAATATGGCATATATATAGCTTTCAACCTCAGTATCCAAGAGTAGACGGGGAAGCGTGAAATCTCTTATAACGGTCTCTTTGATCGTTACATAGTAATTGAAGGTCTAAGTAAAAAAAGCATTTGAAATGGAATGGCACGGCAAAGAATAAAATACTACGACTAAAAACAACAAAATCGCACCCAAAGGAAAAATTGTTTTTGAAATAATATAATTACGGTAAAATACTATGCTAAAACGGTTTAAACTATTTTAAGACGTAATCACTTGACATACAAATGTGAACTTTTGAAAATTAAAAATATAACAAATAATATTTCTTTCAGTTCCTGCGACTAATTTTATTTTTTAATCATTTCATATTACAACAATTTAATAGGGTATACTACAATTGTTTGATTAACCATTATTAATATAATCAGCTAATTTGAATTTAAAAACATAATCTGATATACAAAAACTGCAATAATGAATAGCCATACCTTTTATCAAATTATTTTATATTTTCTTATACCCAATTCAACTAGGTATTTTTGTTTTCATTTGCCAACAATATAATTACATAATAATATAGTTGATAGAATTAACCAAATGTAGTTATTTTATTCATTCATTTTAAACTACGATATAGGCAGTTATAAGCAATAAACACGTTTAATCATAGGGTAAAATGTAACATAGTAAATAATTAACTTAATTTCAAGATAAAAAGTGTCTTGCGCAGTTTTCAAGTCAAAATCGAGACGTTTAAAACGCACACAAATGCGATTAGTCTTCTGATAATATACATATTTTATAGATATAAACTAAAATGAAATAAAAATCCCCACCAAATTTATCTTACAGAGCTGTTTTTAAGCCTCGTCCCTTTCATCTTCCCGTAGAAAATAGAGAAAACGTGTTAACGTTGCAAGAAGAGTTTTACTTGCACGTGGTTAGCATACTTCACATTGACCAACGGATACGTGACAGCAAAAAATGATAGAGAGAAACTAATGTTTTTTTGTTTTTTTTTTTTTATCCTTCTCTCCAACGACGTTAGCAGACATAGCGACTACAGTCATGATGATACAGTGGTTTGACATAATAAAAACGGTCTACCCAACTCGCGTGATTCTACCAACATTTATTACCCAGGCCAAAACAACTCGCGACTGTTCGCTGTGTGTCACATACCATTCACTCATGCGTTCAACGTTGGTAAATTTCAATTCGAAATTCCACAATGTGCCTAAGTCCCCATATTTAAGCGGATTTCGTTTTGGTATTTTCGTTTTAAATTGAGTAAAACAATAGCATTGAGGGCTAGCAATTTTCAGAAATTCCATGAGAATTCACTATGCTAGATTACAAAAACAAAATCATTCATTGATGAACATTTGTTTGAACAATTTTAACAGACGAATCCAAAATGCTTTTTCCAAATTGCTTTGTTTCCAAACAAAAAAAAACCAATACATATTTAATCGAACATTTGAGATTAAACTAAATAAATAGCATGTATGATGCAATAGGTAATAATGTATTTATATTTACATCCATCTTATATTGTGACAGTATTTTAAATTATAGTTATCGACAGTAAAAGGGTTTTGAATAAAAAATACACTATATGCGTTAAAAATGTTACGACTTTCGAATTATTTTTGATTAAACGCAAATACCCATCCTATATATTTTTAAATATTATCTATAAATTAATATTTATACATTTTTAGGTTTTTATTTTTAGTTTTACAATCTGTTTATTTCTTTTAACTATCACAGATTTACGGAACCTATTTACAATGTCTGTAAGTTAAGTTAATTTAAAAACTCTGATGTAATAAGCAAATAATTATAGTAAAAAAATAAAATACATAGCAGTTTACAAGTTAAAATATAATTATCACTTGCAGGTAAATTGAACAATTTTAGTTTCGTAATTTTAAAATTGATTTTTTTTTAAATAAAATTGTATAGGAGACACCAAATAGTTGCTAAGTTTTTTTCTCTGTTATGCATTTATTATAATTTGTTCATTGTATGTAAGTAAAACAAGATATAATTAAAAAGCAGTTCTATTTATAAAAATACACATAAATTATAAAGATTATGATAGAAGGTTTCAATAAAAACGACACGTAATTTTACAACTGGATTTTATAGCAAGAAGTCGATTTTGGCTTCGAAAATCTTCACTCTTAATTTTGGGTAATAAAATAATATAACTTGTCCAAAGGAAGTGCATATATTAAACTAAATATAACTTGCTGTCACTGTGTGAAAGCTGAATACTACTTTCGCTTTAAATGTTTAATTTATTAAATGACATAATGACCAGGATGATGACCATTAACCATACGGCATAATATGCCACATGCAACACAGCTACATATTCCATGCTATTGAAGACGAAAAATCTGGTTCGACAACATGCACATAATATAATGATATGTAATATTATTTATATCATTTAAAAAAGTAAAAAATGTTTTTTATTTTATCTTTTTTCTCCGGGTCGAGTTGTTACCGTTTCGGTCAACGGTTTTCAGACAAAAGTTATATGAATAAATACATCGATATCATTTCGGACTTCCTGTAACAATTTTGGTTGAAGGAAACAAAACTAACGACGCTACAACGAAATATATACACTGCCAACAATTTGTTTGGAAAGGGATTTTAGAACTTTACCAAAAAACCTCAAACTAATGACATCCGTATACAACGATTTTAATTGGCAAACATATAATAATAACTTATACAATACAAACTTATAATCGGGAATAATAATGAACAGTTAGGATGCAGTATTATCTTTATTAATATTGGATACGAGTTAAAAGAGACAAATGTAAACAATAATAACATTCATTATATCTATTAGGAAAATCTTATTAAAAAATTAACGATTTCCGAAATATAAATAACAATCATCACATGGGCCGGACATTAGAATGGAACTGCATGTACACAGCTCAGAACTAGGGAAAATTAAAAAACACGGTTCCGTATATTAGGTTAAAAAATGTAAACACTGTTCGCTATTTTGAAAATATCCATCAATCTCGTATTAAGTTGTGAGAAAATAAATCCTCTATCAAGGTATAAAAATCACTGGTCAGTGTACATAAAAATAAACACTCGACCGTGTTAGGCTCGATGAGATCAACGAATCTATACACAAATATAAACAGCACGTGAAATAATATTATACAGACGTAAAAGAGCAGCTCGCTACTTGCGGAAGTGTGCGAAACGGAAAACGATGTCACGCGGCAAACAGTAAAACAAATAATAAGTGAAAAAGTGAAAAAAAAAACAATAGGTACAAAAACAAAAAAAAATGTAAACAAACGGTCTGGCCGAACGACGAAACGCGACGGACGTCGCTAATTATGACACTGCTGATGTATATATACGCGCTAACGTGTGTTTGCAGCAGAAAAAGAGGAAGAGAGACACGCTGAGAGGGACGGGATTCTAACAGAGGTTTACACTGCTGATTGCCGCCAAACGACACGGTCGAAGGATGTGGATGCGTCAGGGCAGTGGGACGGTGGTAAATAATGAAACGGTTAAAAATCGTATTATTGAATCCGAAAATGTATTCAGTCAATTAAGTCGAAAACACGCTTGCTTCCATTTATCTATATTAACGCGATCCAAACTGCGAATCGCGAACCGTAAACAATTAATAAACGTCCGCCAAACGGCTACAACACCTACGGACACAAAAACCCTCTGACCCGCACCCTCGTGACGTGGCGAAATCAGTTCTGGAATTGGAGGGAGGAGCGCAGGAAGACGAAGGTCATCTACTATTTGTTTTTATAGTTATAGGGCACCCTTTCAACTAATTGTTGTTATCAGAATAGGGAAGATGATTCTTTGAAAAAAAAAAATGTTATACAGTATCGAAAAATTGAATTAGATAAGATGATCAAAATCAATTTGATCAACTATATAACTTATTATTACTTTACTATTATGATAATGCATAAGCTATAAAACAAAATTTAATTTTAATAATTAAAAAAATATATAAACTATAATTAACAATTTTTTGTTCATAACATTTATTGTAATTGTTCATAGTACTTCAATACTGGCATAAGTGTACCGTGTATTAAAATTATTTGCTTGATAACTAATGGTTGGAGGTGTTGTGTGATGAAGCCTTAATGTTAGTCTGAGTTTGATCATTTCGAGAGAATCTATATTCTTAAGTCTAAGAGGTACTCTATATTTTTTTTTCAAATTTAAACTCTTATTGAAGTTATACAACCATATTATTATATTGTTGTAAAAGTTATTGTCCATCCTAGACGTTGAAAACCCGAACCTTCATCGGCCTTGTGGTCTAGGGATCAGATCGAACGAGCGTATCCTCGGTCGTGATAGTGATCGATGTTGTTTTGTAAAAACACCTACCCCAATACAATAGTACAATGACAGTTTTTGATTTCAAAACTATTATTCCGACTTTTAAGGTATAAAAAAAATTTATAATCGCACAAGGAACAGTTCGAAATTTAAAAGCATTTATGATTGCACAAATACAACCAAACAGGTATATGCTATTAATAACAAACACGTTTAAAAAACCTTATCCCAATACAATGTGCGAAAATCGATTTATTATCACGTTACTCCGCGATGTTTGTATGTATATATATATATATATATATATACACACACACACATAATATATGTTTATATATATATATATATTATGTATATAAATGATATATATTATCAAATGATTTTAACCAGAAAAAAAACTTATACCTACTTAACCATAAGCCGATTCGGATTTACTAGGATGACGTATTTACACGTTTTGTATTTTAAAAGATAAAAATACAGTAGATACGTAATACTTCAAATAGGTTGTCAGACCGTTACTACATCGAATTTGTTTTCGGCGCAAAAGCTTATGATGAAATATATGATATTAATATATAAGCAAAAATAACTCAGATAAATATCATATTCCATTATAAATCAAAGTTCAAACACCAATATTGTAATTTTAATGTATATTAAACGGAATATTTATGAGAAAAATTGGCAAGTATTGATAACCACTTAGCTGTACAGCTGGAGTCGAGTGTACCTCGTCATTGACTAGGTTACTGATGTAATGATTATTATACTACATTTGTAATCATTGATCATTCATTGTTCAAAAAATATGTTCTGACCAAAGTCTGTCGGCCATTTTACTCCGGGTATTTTATGATATAATATATTGCTGCTATAATAGTAATTATTATTTTATTATTAATAATCGGTATAAATAGACAATTATTGCTTAAAATTCGTCTTAAAATTTTGAAACTTTTATTGAGTAGAGAAAATAATAGATTATGTAGAATTGTAGAATTTGGTATCAAGATTCTACAACTAATACTCATTGTACTAAATTTAAAAAACGAAAATCATTTGGTGAGAAATCGGTGTTGTACGCGTAAATATCCTGTGTATGATATAGTGCATCGAAGTATAAACTTCAGACGATCATAAGAAAAAAAAATCGTACAAATCAAATGTCTAGAAATATGTGAAAAATAAAAGAAGCAAAATATTTTGAAAATGATATCAAAGGTATAAAATAATAGATATAATATAAACGTTTTTAAAAAAAAATATCTACGGTTATTCGTTTTTGAGTTACAAGAAAATGAATAAATCGATTTTATCAAAACCTGGTTGGTTTTATGTCGAATTCCCGTTTTTAATTTTTTTTTGTTTTTCACAATTATTAAGAAAATTACTGACAGCTTTTTACTTTTGATCACTTCAACGTATCAACTAGATTCACTTTTCTACAAGAAATACATTGAAGAATTTTTATTGCTCAATCAACCTCTCAATAAAGATAACTCAACCTATAAATTTAACCCTTCGCTGGGAATCCAAAATATATTTCGAATTAAAATGAAATATTTTTATTCTACCTATTATATAATATAGGGATGTGTATTGTGAATAGATCAAGGAATACTAAATTAAAGTTTACGAATGTTCTGGGAACGCATTAGTCTAGTTCAAAATGTTTGAGAAGTTCTCCACGAACAAAGTATATAAAATACTAAATAGTAACTCCTGGTTGAGCACAAAAACATAAAATTTACTTAGTTTGTTCTTAACACTATAAATCGAATGACCTCTTCGGTTGGCCTCATTATCGGTTTTCCTTTTGATATCAGAAAAGAAAACCTTTATCGATCTTTCCATCCAATTTACAAGTAATAATAAAAAAAGCAGAAAACCCTGATAGCAGTCCGACCAAAGTATTAACGCCGTCATTATCCCAAACCATAAAATCAAAAAGCTTTTAAAATGCCGTCATCTGTATTGACCATATTTATCTATCGGAACTTTTGACTTAAAAAGAATATTTTATAGAAAAGTGAAAAACATATAAGTATACATAACCTAGACATTAAATACTTTTCAAAAACTATTTTCATTTTTGTTGATTTGTTTATAATGAATTTAATTAAACATCACTATTTACTGCCTTGTCCAAATATGAAATAAGTACTGGAAATGTTTTCACACGGGTATCGAGGTTTCAATGTTATTCTCGAGAGACATTTTGGCTTACGTTAATTGAATAAAAACATCACGTTCCCCGAAGATTTTCGAAAAAAATTGAGATTTAAAAAAAAAAAATGGAAGAAATTATTATTGTTTCCTTCGTAATACTATTGCAGTCACGTCAACTCTCATTTGTATTCAAACCTCGGCAATAGTTATAACAATTGATTTTATTTTCATAAAAAAGTAATTTATTAAAATATACTTCCTGTACTTTTTTCTATACGTATTCCGTTTTAATAACTAAAGGTCATACTTTATTTTTGGTTCAGTCGACGGGAAACAATAAATTCATCAAAATACGGTCCTGCCTATTTTTCATCTTTAGTTTTGTTTTTATTCCCCCGGCCTAATATATAATTTTTAAAAAAACACTTGCTATTTGTATTTATTTTCTTTAAAAATAAATAACTGATACTTATTCGAACCACTATTTTTCATTAAAAAAAAAAAATAATAGTAATAGAAGTTTATTCGTATTATATTTAATTAATTACTTTTATTGCAGATTTCTAATAAACGATTTTTTTAAATTCTATCGGTATTTTTATACAAAAAAATAATTAATAAAATTACTCTTGCATATCCAACAAGAGCTTTAAAACGAATAATTAAGTATTTTAATTAATTTTGGAACCAAAGATTGCGTTTATTTTATCGCCTAGCCATAAAATTAAAAGATTAGTATCTTTCATACATATATAGTACATACAGGTGATATCCGAGAATTGTGTATGTTTACACTCCATTATAGCCTAAAGGTGACGAAGTTTTCTTTTAAGCAATTTTAAAACATTAAACGATTTATAACATATCGTTGAGTTTTAACAAGTGTACTCTACTAAGTTAAGTCGAGGTCAGGTTTGTTGTTCAGTAATTACGAAAAGTTACTGGGCAACACCGTGACGGCGACAACAACTTTTAATCTTTACAACAAGGTAAATTCAAAGAATTCGTATTATATCTGCCAACTATAACAAGTAATAACTTAATAACATCAAGATAAGACTACACGTGTATCAGAAATAATTACGTTATTATGTTACGTATAAACTTTGAAATTATAATAATTGATAATTTCTCAAATTTTAATGATATTAAATATTTTAAACTAAAACTAATATAAAATTAGTCTCATGATTGTAAATTTTCGACAAAACGTATTTACCATACAAGGTTTATGGATTATAATAGATTATAATGTATATACCTTGTTTACTACATACCTAATATATACTATTGTCTGATGATATCTAACTAATTTTATCGACAATAGTTATTTGGTATAATAATATATAATTTACAAACTCATCTCAAAAAATAAAACGTTGATTATACATAAGTTAATGGATTAGGAATCTTCCAAAAATATATAGGTATACAAGTGTTATCAACACAAATATTACCGTCTGAAATTAAATTACAAGATTAACAAACACCTATATTATCGTGATACAACAGCGTCAAACGCGTTAATTAGTTATTCGAACGACGTTTCGGTCGTAATATTGCAATATAATAATTATATAAACACATAATGTATAATAATATAATGCCTAACTTAACAACTAAATTTTGAATACCAGCTCAAATATCCCCGTGACGATATAAGCTTCAGCGTGCATACTGTATGGATCATGTGTGTAATACAAATATTTCGAATAGTTTTGATCGTTGATCATTGGATACTACCTCTCGTCCCTTGTTCATGAGATCAAGTATTCGGCACATGGACGAACCAGCGCTGTACAGCGTACGAAAGCGGCAAACACATTTTCCCTCAAATAAATATTCATTATAGAATAAACCATAACAACAACTCTGAAATGTACAAGTACGAGTACAACGATTTTTTTTCTGTGAGCACAAAAACAAGTTCATAACTTACACATATATATTATGAAATTTGTGACCCGTGACGTTAATGCAACGGTTTCTGTGTACAAAAATTACAAACCAGAAAATAAAGATTTGAAGAAATTTAAAAGAAACGTATTTACAGATATAGCTGACATAATAATATCAAACATTCTGACTATTTAAACGATAGGTAGCTGTATATACAAAATTTGATTTATGGTTAACGTTGATTATTGCAATAAATTATGATCGAAAACGTTAAAAGCAATACACAATTATTAATACTTTAATTATAATAAACGATCGTTTTAGTTAAAGTTACGATTGATGACTGCAAAAAGTATCTACCCATATTCAATATATATTTTACAAAATTATTATCTTTTATAAACTTGATTTTTATGGCTCAGAGTTGTATTTTTACATAAATTAGATACGCAGAAAAACTATTATGTATATGAGCTACACAAATAATCAAATGATATATGTTTATAATGTAATTAAATGTTACAACCTAAAACAGAAGGAACGCATGTATATTCATTTGCGTGTTTAAACCCTTTGTCTAGGATTATATTTGAATATAATATGCAGAACTTTAAAGCATAACGATCAACCCCTATCCACAATTTCCCGACAAACCCAACGCAGCCAACACCAAACCCGAGAACTTAATTATCCTTTTCGAGTTGAAATTTAAATAACTGTAGAATACCTTTGCACCTCCATCCTACCGACTTTATACTGCAATAATTTAAAATTATAATGCATTTCTATATCGATAAAAGCTCATGGGACCTACTCTTTATACAGAAATGGCGGGTTGTTAACAAAAATGCTGATAATCCTGCAGCAACCAAAATATTTCAGATAGGCGAGATTTGCAAATACCAATATATAAATTACAATGATGTTTGTCAAAATTTAGTGATGTAGGTACCTAATATTATTTTATCATTGTTTTTCCTGTCGTTCTGTCAATATTATGAAAATTGACAAACACGGAATACGTCAAAATGATTGTTTATAACAAACATGATGCTGACATCAACGAAAACGAGGTAAATATAAACTGTTATTACCAAAATGAAAATACAAATAGAAAATACTGTGTAACTGATACATTATTATTATATAGAATAGAAATGTAGTGGAGTAGGTAGGTTAACATACAAAAATGACATTAACTGCAGGCAAAAAAATAAATATTATCACTGAAACAGTTAAGAATATTAATTAATTAGTATAATGTTACAGCAATGCCATTAAAAATCCAAAAACAATGAGATCGAATAATCCGATTGGACTTTAAATGTGATGTAATGAAATTGATAACCTTATATAATACGTAACATGATGCATGTTATTATATAATATATAAGAAAATACGATTGGGGCTAAAAGCAGAAATTTGTCAATATTTATGAGCTTTTAATCCCGAAATTGATGAAATTACAAATATTATACATTTATACCATGCACAGACAACGAGAGACAACGAAAAGTAACGACATGAGTTTATCGCGTAACGTCTTTATTGTTATCGTCCCCTTCACAGTACAATTTTTCGCATTTTGAACGGTTATTTTTTTTAATCAAAAGCGGTTGTATAACGACCACCACGGTCATTGTTGATTACCCATTTCGAGTTCATATCTAAAAACATGTATCTTTTCTTCCGCAGGACATAAAGAAAGGGCAAAAAAAATTTAATTGCCCATTTGTACCCTTCTCTGTACGGCGGCGGTGGTGGCGTTGATAGTGACGATGGCACCGGAATATGTCCCAAAGATGAATATTTACGGAGGCGACAGTGGGGATTTTAATTAGCGCTGGGCTTTTCGGAAGTCTCATCACGCTACAGTGCAATTTTATTTATTATTATTGCCATTGTTATTATCTCTTCACGTCGGCCATTCGCGAATAGATCCCACCGAAAGCTTTAATCACACGAAACGACCGCAATTAGTCCAAATTCTGTGCACTAATTAAAAAAAAAAAATAATAATAATAACCAAACCAAACATCCGCTGACACAATATTACTGAAGCGACAGCGGTGATGTGGTGGCGGTGGTGGTGGTGGCGGTGAAGGCAGTGGTATTGGTGGTAGTGATATCGGTGGTGTTGGGGTGTTAGTAGTATGGCTGTAGTGTCCGTCGACAATTTTTAATTATTAATTTTCAGGGTGGACATATATTTAAATTGTCAACGTTTTAAGTACAAACTACAAACACACATCCATTATATTCGATATCAATTAAATATATTCCTGCTATTTGGAAGTAATTTAATTTCAAATACCGTAGTTTTTATTTTTCGAACAATACAAAACAATTATAACAGAAATATACGAACATAATTAATACTTGAAAAACCTTTAATTGCATTTTTTTGAACTTCAAAATAAGACAAAGCTAAAAAAAAATTGTATTGTTAAGAATCGTTGAGAAATGAGAGTATATATGTTTGCTATTTATTTTACGAAATATGACAGACTACATTTTTTATAACAAAACGCCAACAATTAAAATAATTCAACTTTTAGTACATAAATAAATGTTAAATACTTTGGGCCAACACTCAAAGCAAACTGTAAATTGACAGATTTAAGTGTACCTAAGTATATTTCGATTGTTTTCCTACTATCACTATTTACAACACTGAATCAAATGGTAAGTTATATATTTTCAAACACAAAAAATAATACATAATTTAATAATCACGTTTTAATAAAAAAATTAGATATAGTAATAGGCTGTTGATTGGTTTAATTCGTATAAATTAAACATTTAGTAATTTAGATAGTAAACTTAACAGTTAAAACTACTAAGTATAAACGCACATTAAACCTAATATAAATATTTTTGAAAACAAAAATCATACATAGGTAATAAAATATTAAATATGTCTTTACAATGTACTTTTTATTAAGTAACCAGTAAGGCAGTAAACATAAAAATAACAATCAAAAAATTCTGTAAATTATAAAACCAAATAAAAATTAAAACATGACCGCGGCCATTATAATGGTTACAATTTCTAAAAAGTAATTGGATCTTAAATAAATTAACATTTTTAATGTATCATAAACATTACGAATCGGAATTATTTACTCTCGTAATTTTTCAATTAGGTACCAACCCTTTACGAAGGAACACTCACTATCAAAATAATAACGAGAAATTCAAATTAAATAAATACACAAACCATTATAAATTCCAAGTATTAAATACCAAAATAATGGTCATGAATCAATAATCAACATCATTGCAGTTGGTATTTGAATTAAAATCTATCCCTCATTTAAACACTTAATGTGCGTGTATAGTAAATAAAATAAAAACTATTAAATAGTACAAATGTTGTATGAATTATTAAGTCGTAAAAATATATAGCGTAAGGTTTTAATTTTTTTAAATCATAAAAAATATAAACAGTTGACATCAGTCACAGTATAAAAATATTAAAGATTTTTTTAGACGTTATAATTAAACGTGATTTACCTGTCCTTATTTTATTAATAAATTTAAAACATTTATATTTGAATAAGTTATTCGAACTATTAATAAAGTCATAAAACCCCACTGAATTAGACATTTCTAAATCATCAACATTTATATTTTTATATTGGTTTTTAAATTAAAATGCATACTTATTAGTTATCGTAGTATCCTATTTTCAAAAGTAATATATTTTCTTTAATAAAAAAGGCCTTATTGTAATACCTACTTATTTGTTTTCATTCTAAAGGCTAAAATTACAATACTTCGCAAATATTATTCCAGTTTGGAAATTATTTCCCACTTGGAAAACCAAACGTAAAATTTGCGTCTAAAGCGGCGAGACGTATTTAGTATTTAAGTCGAATATATTTATTAATTAGAGAATATCCTAGATTTTTTGCAAATGTATTTTCATTAAAAATATTGTCTAGCGATCCAAAACGGATTACATGCTTTCTGATGGTTTTTATTTCTTGACCTTGTTATAGTAAACATTTCACGTAGACTATTGCAAATTTGAAAACAATTTAATTAAATACAACTCACAAAATATTCATAATATTATATTACTCTCTTTGATAATATTTCTAGATTATAACTAGTATTAGGTATCTCTAAAAACATTGTAATTTAAATAAAAAAGAAAAACTATAATTGTTTTTATTGTTATAAATAGACTTGATTTCGAATATGATCAAAAATTTTAATTAAATTTAAATTTTGTAAAATATGTATATTATTAAAACAATTTAACTACAAGACAATGATGGAAAAATTATTTTTATACTGAACCAATTATTAAACTAATTGGTTTAGTCGATAATTATCATAATGTCCAAGCATCATGTTATTTTTTGTAATATTTTCTCAGAAATAATTTTTGAATATATTGTGATTTTATAAATAATCATATTGAGCTATCAGCAAACCACAGCAAAAATAAACATTTAATTCTAGATCAATTCGATTTAACAACATTTTCTGTTACATTAAGTACTAATGAAACGTGTCCAAAATTGTAGTTTCAATTATTGTTAAAAACTCATCTTTAATAACTGCGAATATACTATAGAAATCGATGGATGGCTAAAATATCACACGTGTTAGATTTAAATTAACAAATATTCTTGGCAGTTGCGTACGAATTTATATTTTTAATCGATTATTATATGCTGTATAAGTGTACAACATCAATCAACATGAATAAATGATACATTTCAAAAATCCACAGTGAAGTATTATTCTAAACGAATAAAAAAAACATCAGAGACCGCACAGTAGAATACATTTTAAATTGTGTTAAACACATCTATCATCTACCTATCTATGATTGTATAGTGTATATATATATGACCTGTATATATATTATGGATATTACAAAACTGCATCATCACTCGTTCCGTTATGCTCTGGTTACATTTTAAAGTGTTTATACGATTTGTATTATCTGATTCGTTCCTAGCTACGATTCAGCTGCGTGCCTGCGTACGATTTCCTGATCGTATTACCTGACTATCAATATAATATTATTATATTTGTTAATTTAAATGTTTTTAATTGTAACGGTATATGTACTACACCGTCAATAGCCATTTTGTTTAATTTTTTTAACATTTACGGTCATTTTATGATTTGTTTGATCATCTGTTTATTATTTGCAATATTATACAATAAGACATGTTTGAATAATATTTATAATTTACAAATTATAACCAATGCTAAAGAAATTAATCAAATAATTCAGTTTTTATGACACTAGAAATTCTATCACGGATTTATTAAAATAAGTATTTTTTTTTTTTTATGATAATTAAATAAAATAGTATATCGTGGGCGTATATGAAATTATATATTATAAAGATCATTTTTAAACTTGGGTACATAATGATAATATTTAGTCATACTCATAAGTGTATTAATTTCAACTTTTTTGTTTAAGGTCGGATTAAATATTGTCTCAGTTAAACTTACTCAATTTTAACAAATCTATTAAATAGATAACTATTTATGAACAATAAAATGACTCATCTAATAAAATAACATTCATGAATAATAATGTGGTTTTCGGTGATTTTTAAACGATTAAATGATTTATTTGTCAATATGTGTACTTCAAATACCTAAACAAAAGAATCTTCCATTTGTATCTTTAATATTTTTGAACTGTTATTATAAAAACTTATGAGGAATTTAGTATTACATTTTTAAGCTTTTAAATTGATAATAATAGTAAAAAAACAGAAAAGAATTGAAAATTGAAAATGTCTAGGTCTAAATGGGTCAAAAAGAGTCAAAATATTTTGACGCATATAATACATTATAAATTATAATACATTTTAATATACATTCAATTTTCATGGACAAGCCACCATTTACGAAAAGTAATTTTTGGGTGAATGCGTTTTCAATGTTTTCATGTATCAATTATGAATATACTGCCGTCGTAATTTAAAAATTATTTAAGTTCGAATTAAATCTTATTTTAAAGTTAAAAGAATAAAGCCAATATTTTATCAATAAACTACAAATATGAATTTAGATATCCTACAAGAAAACACAATACATAAATTCACATAGCCTATATTTATTTATTCAGTACATAGCAAACAGTTCTTTAAATATTATTACAGAGTTTACGATTCTTTTTAAATATTAGTAAAGAAAATAAATATTTTTCATAAGAAAAGTCTCTTCGTATTAATCAAAATTAGTCACAACAAATATGTTTCGAGTATTTTTCAGTAATTTAATGGTGCTTTTTCTTCAAGGTTGTTTTTTTTTTGCAGAATATGATAATTTGTGTGCAGTATACATATATAATATACAGTAGACTCATTAAACATATAAAATTATATAATTAGTTAATTGTAGTGACCTACCTACTATAAACAGTATAAACTATTTATTTTATCATTGTATTAAATATTAAATATATATATTGAAGATATTAACAAACCTTTAAACCTTCAATATATATTTATCGCATACATTTATTTTAAATATAACTTCCATCATTGTAAAATTGAGAGGGCTATTTAAGTATAATATAAGTTAATTAATACTAATGCCTAATACCTACTCAAAGCATATAATTATGTAGGAACACCAGTATAAAGTTATGAAATAATTATAGACACACAATTTCAATTAATTAATAAATATATAAGTATACACACAAAAAGGCATTATAGATTAGGCACGATTATAAACTATAAAAACAAAAATTAAAATTGAAGTACCTAAAATTTCAATTTAGTAGGAGTATAACTAAAGAAAATTATATTTTGGTATTTAATATGTTAGTATTACATGATATTATGAATTTCACATTAACACAGTTCTTAAACATAATTATTAGTGAATTAAAATTCATAAAAAAAAAATGAATTGATACGATGTATAAGTGAACAATTTTTGTAATAAATGCAATTTAATTTATTTGTAATATATGCAATAATAATATAATAAACGATAATAATAAATATATTATGTTAAGCACACCATAAAACGTATAAAATGTGAAGATAAAAGATATCAATCGATGATAAGATATAAAAACATATTTAAAAAATAAATACCAAGTTATTATAGTTAACATTTAAATACCTAAGAATCACTATAATTGACTAAAATATTAAATGTTTAAATACAGAACAGGTTATATTCTGATATACCATATAATCAAAAAAAATGAATATGAACAGCTTGAGTTAGGTACCACAATTTTGTATAAAATAATAATTCGTGAAATGAATGACTTATTAGATTATTACCCATATCAAGAACAAAAAAAAAAAAATTAATCATTTTAAAAGTCTGAGCATCAAAAACCTGATTATTATGTTGATTGTGACCTCAAAATAATTTGGATACCTAATAAATGATATTTCAATAAAAAACGCCTTCTTAACATGTCCGTTACGTGGGTGATATGGTTTCATTATGTAACGAGATAAATCCAAACTAAAACGCAAACACGTATCTGAAGCGTAATATAAAGGTAAACTGATATACTGTAGTTATCGTAACAGGAAGTTTTCGAATTAATAGTTTGCATATACATTTTTTTTGCATTGTTTTGTCTGGACACCGCCCTGAAAATTGTCAACACGCCGCCGGACAACTGCAGTACGACTGTACATTGTCTGTATTGTAAAACACAATTTGATGTTATTTCACATGGTTTGTACAACAACACGAGCATGCTGTAAATGTGAACGACGTTCATTATTCCGAAATGTCGTGCGTCCGGATTATTTTTATGTAAAACCACTTTATCAAAACTGATAATTAATGAATACCAAATTGCTGATTTTAGTGAACTAAAACCCATTCGAAATTTGTTGATGAATTAGATGACGCTAAATCACAAACAACATAATGCGGAAAATATTATACATCCGATTGATTACCTAAATATAAAGTTAATATTTACCATGAAATAAAATATATATTATGAATAGGGCTAGGATACATAATATGCAATATAAAATAGCGAAATATGAATTCAATTTTGTCGGAATAATCTAAGATATGCAGTAAAATAATGTGAAGTTAATTTACCAATAATTTCCACGCTATCATTAAGTAAAAGAAGTATCTTATAATTTTAAAATAAATTGAATAAATTGACTTTAAGTGTAAGCTAAATTATTGTTATTGATAATTCTTTTAAATAAACCTATACCTAGCATTTTCAATACAATTTTACATTATTTTAATCAAAGTCAAAATATCTGATTTTATGAAATTTAAATAAGGATTGTTTCATAAAAGAATAATAATAAAATAGTGGCATCATAAGCATTTAACGCTAAATTAATTTAAATATACCATAAAACATACATTTTTCTTGTTTATGGTTAAAATATTCAATCATATGCATTGTTCTTAAAATATGGGGCGATTTGTGAACATTACTAAACAATTTTTTTAAAAGGACGTGGCAAACAAAACATAATGCATATAAATCCTAGTCCTAATTATAAACAATACAAACACTTTAGTTGGTCTATCATCCAACCATTATCCAAGTACACTTTCCCAAACCTTGAAATTATAGCCAGTGGACTACATTCCAAATGGTAATTTGAATACAGTTGCTCAAGTAAATACAATACTTGTGGATATTATACTGTACATACAGTGACAGGTGTGAAATACATAATTTTAAAACGTATCTCTATGGTCTATAATTTTATAATAAAAGTAATCGAATTTACACAAAAACATTCAACACGGAATCAATTTATTTTTGCAATATTTCGTTACCAAATATGTTACTAAATCGTAATATAAAATTATAAACATTATAAATATTATATTCAATATTCATACGTTTAATATATTATTTGAACACAGATATTTTTTACGCATACGTCTAAATTGTAGATTATGTAGGTAATTTAAACATTTATATTTTGAAGACAAAGCGAACATACCAAACATTAAGTAATAATGCAATTTGAAATGTCTGTAAAAAGTCTAACAATGAAAAATCTATAACTTTTCCACCGTGAATTAATATTGTATGCTTATCTCACGCATTCACACAATCATTTGATAATTTAACGAAAACAATCAAAATTTACACCAACTATGTTAATTGTATTTTAATAAAACTGTGTTTTCAATTAAACGAATGGGTACAGCACGGACGCAGAAATCTGGGAGATCATATTTAAACGTCATGTGACAACTTAAATTGAATTGTTTTTAGAAAATTCTCCAGCTCGCGAGATCTTTCAAAATGAATTACAACAACAACTGGTGCGGTTCATTTTTGCTTAACTTTTAATTAGAAATTGAACGCGTGCAACTATATAATAGCGGTCCCTTTTGAAACAGAAAATGAACTGCGGCACTGCGATTGAATAGCCAGGAACAACACTATATATGTACAGCATTTTCGTGGTAACAAAAGTAGTCGCCTGCTCAGACTTAACGAAATCTATTGTTGAGCGTAAAGCAAACGTTTACAGAAAAGTTGCAAACTAGATACGGTAGCTTTTAACATATTAATATCTTATATAGATATTAATAGTGTATGCGTGTGCGTGTGTGAATGAAAGCTTTTATTCCCTCTTTTCTAGTGTACCTAAATATAATGTACTCGCGTAAAAATACATGTTTTTGAAAAGTCCTTCTTCAGGTTAAGGCAACGAAAATCATGCAGATGACAAGAGTGTTTTCTCGGTACACACATTCTACATCCGAGGCCATACGTCCGATTTTAAATTTAATAGAAACGATGAATAATAAAAGCGTTTACCATCAAAAAAAGAAATCCTCAATTTGAAATATTTTGCATTTATAATATATTTCTATAAACCGATGTATTCACCAATAACTGTTATGTATTTTAACACTCGAGACTTACGAGCCTGTTATCATTATTATCGAAGACTCTTAGCAAAATACACCATACATACCTAATGTTACACTTATATACAAGAGTATAATATATAAGGGGAGTGTAATGGTCGAATGAAACAATGTTTTTAAGAAGAAGGTTAAAAATATAACATTGTTGTTCACTTATTCTTATTCATACAAAAAATATATCGTTTTTTCATTAAAAAACATATTTCACAATATTCACATATAATATATCTATAATACAAAACGACAATGTACGAATTTAATATAGTACAGCTATACGTATACTCTAAAACCGGGTCCACGCGATGATAGTAAAAAGCGATAGTTGCAATCGTGACAGTTAATATTATGATAGTTATTAAAGAGACTGTCACCGTGAGGACAATATTATGATAGTTTCAGTATCTGTCACAATGACATATGTGTAATGCATTAAATAAATAAAATACATTTTATTATTTATTATTGCAGTGTATAGGTAAACAGTAGTTGTTATATACTTTATAAGCTTAGCAATTCGTAGGTTATTTATAGAAATGTACATATATAACTGCATATACAAAAAGGCGTAACTATAGGCCTTTGAATTTAGTGGACTAGAGTCACATATTATACAATTATTTTTTCATACAATAATGGCATTTTTTTTTTTTAGAGAATAATAAATTCCATAAAACGCCTATTTTACGTATATTCCACTGCCTATATGAATTATGTATAAAATTATTTATGATGATAAAAGTTTAAGTACCTACGTCATATTATATCTATGTAAAATATCTGTCGAATATTAAAATTGTTGAAGATTATGAATTTAAGATAAAAGAGCATATTCTAAGTATATTAGGCATGTTAACTCAAGACCGAGTTTTCATCAATTTAATGGAAAGTAAGAAAATAAGATTCAACTACTTAGAAAGGTTAGACTTTACCATATTTACTGAAATAAACACTATCCCAACAGTTTAAACAATAGACGCAGATCCTGCGTTTAGGTACCCACGTTTTAAAACATATATTATGGTCTATGTGAAACTATTTGTCCTATCGTAAGTCTCTAAATTTACTTTACTACCTACTTTCAAAAATTAAGAAAAATGTTGACACTTTTGGGTTCTATAATATCGAGTTGTTTTCAACATGCCAATTAAAATGAACAAAAGTATTTTATTAAACCAATATAGGTACTAGTTTCACGTACAACAGTAAATTTACTATATTAAATAATTTATATTCAAGTAAATAAAAAAAATAAAAATGCAGTATATATGTATATAATTTCATCTGCTTTAAAATGTATACTTTTAATAGGGATTTAATTTAAATATTTCATAGATTCAAATAATATGCTAAATAATATAATATATTACATAGTACCGTTAACATTATATTAATAAAATCACGATTTTGTAGAAAATAAAATCTCATAGCTGATTGACACAACACTTAGATATCTATGTCCTACTATGGGAAAGAAATATTATGATTGTTCCCCAAATTTCTACATGTTACAAAATCATTTTTTTTCCACTACTCCAAATAACATATTCGTATTTAGCGTTGGAATGTAACTATATTTGGGCCCCCACACGAGTTCTCTCAGTGGGGCCCAGTATTCTTATGTATGTATATATGTATGAAATTAAAATTAAATAAAAAAAAAAAAATAAAAAAAAAATATTGGTGTATTCTACCAACATAAATTAAACATAGGTAATGCAGTAGTAAAAACAAACGTAATATGCACAGTGCAAAAGTGCTAAACTGATTTTTAAGAAAAAGAGAAAGTAATAGGTATAATATATTCGCAATTGTTCCATTCAATGAGTTATTCATTTCGATTCTATTTTATTTTTATCATTAAAATATTCGATCACGCTTATACTGCGAACTTCATCGTCGTTGAACAAAGTAGGTTTATTAAACAAGTAATATAATACGAAAAAAATCTTTTAATAATATTTTTAGAGGAAGGGGGAGGGGGGTTTAAATGTATCAAATAATTATTTCATAAATTATACTTTGAGACAAATTATAGACAAAAATCAATACAATTAAATTATACATGAAACGAAATAAACTTCGTGGAAAAATGTTCGAAATTATAAACTTTTATGCGTGTATCCTATAGTATTTTTAAAAAATAAAAAATAGACAATTAAATAAAAGATCTTTTTTGGTTATCCAATCAAACATTTTTATACAACGAACAAATTGTAGTTCATCCTTTGAATATGCTATAGAATAGGTTTGAGGATGTTTAGCGTTTACCTACCAATAATTTTTCTCAAAAAAAGGATAGATAAGTAATATTAATGATAGCTCTGATGATACATAGAGAATTGAAATGCCATCTGATAAATTCAAGAGAAATGTATTTCGAAACAACAAAAATATAAAAATTTATTTTGAAAAAACTTTAATATTTTTGATTAATAAGTATTGCAGTATTTAATACACATAAGTACATACGTAAATTATCGAAATAAATAATATTTACGATTATAAACGTTTGCGTACGACTATTTATGTACCGAACATTAATCGTTTAATTAGGTTAAACAATTCGGAGAAATTACGTTACATAATTTTCAAGTACATTATAAATATTCATTAATATTTGCTTAACAATTGCAAATCACATAATAATTTGAAAGAAAGTAATCGCTGCCAAACCAATTATTAAACCTATTAAAAACACCAGCAGTTGTATTCATGAAGTTGGGGACCAAAATAATCGAATATAATATCATTATACAAATCGCCATAACTAAAACAAAAAAAATCATAAATAAATAACTTGATATGAAAGTGAATTTTAAAATTCAGTATTTTAAAAATATTCACTCTACAATTTAAAATAAAACGTTTATCCAAAATATTATAGACTTATATATTAACTTAAAATTAAATTTATACATTTTCTTAATATAATTAATTTATAGTTACTAAATTATATTAAGAAAATGTAAAGTCATTAAACTATTTTAAGTCTTTCTGGTTATTACAAAGATTATTTAAATACTGCAAATGTTTAAATGTAACTCATAATTTATTTTCAAGAACTAAGGTTTAAAATATTGATATTGATTTAATATCTTCAAACCATCAATAATAGGTCACAACTTTATTTTAGAAAATATGAGCATTTCTCAAAAAGTATACAAAATTAAAAACTTTTGATCTTATTACTAAGTAATATATTTCAAAATGTTCATTATAATTAAAGAGATCAATGTTAAGTCAGAAATACATGGCAGCATAACAATATTATATTAAACATATAAATTCATTATATTATGCATATAAATACTTAAATTGTGTACAAAATAACGAAGGAACAAATCATAGATTTTTGTATAAATACATAACATATATTTTCATTTTTATTTTTCGTACAACAATTGTACGCCAGTTTATTAGGAAGTTCAATGTTCTGAAATTTTGCCAATAACTTTGAAATGTTTTGTGAATAATTAAGAAAGGATAGTAAGGCTATGTTCTTCAGAGCGCAAAGTAATGACTTATGTAAGTATCTACAAGTTAGTTGGACGAGTATCAAAAGTGAAAGTTTAGAAATAATCATTTCCAATATGTGATCTGCCTTTGTTATGCATCCACATCAGCCATGTTTACGGGTATTATTTAAAATAAAAACTAGGGAAGTTTAAAAACAATATCTAAACACTAATAAACTTGAAAATTAATTTAACCATCGAAGTAATAAATTAAACAAATTGTTGTAGTTTATAAAGTTTTGAAAATTCAAATACAAATAATTATTATTATATCGTTAAAACGTTCAATATTATGTTTTAAATTCTTTTAATAAGTAATTATATCATTTCAAGAATATTTTATTCTAAAAAAAATTAAAAAAATAAGGTTACTCTTTTTAATTTTATAGAAACATCCTAGGTACAATGCAAGATTATAGCATAGAACTAAAAATTTACAAAAAGTATTTTTGTTGTATCAACTATTTTTACGAATAAATGTTTGATAGTCATCTGATCGTCACACTATTCATACTCCTTAATAATTGAACAGAATGTATTTCCATGGATAACTAGTCCATACTGCTTCAATAGAGAATAAAATAACAATCTACACGACATTTTAAAAAATTTTCGAAATGAAAGCTATTAGTGAAATATAAATATACCATTTGCATTGCGGTTTTTAGCATTCTGACCTTGCTTGAGTAAACAACTTTAACAATGAAATATAAATAGGTACAAAGAGATTATCACTGATAACTAAAGATATTATTTTCCAATAGATAATAATAATAAATTTATATTTATCATAAAATTGGTTTTTTATGGGATGATTGTGAATTATAATATTTCACAATATGCATTTCAAAACATTATTCATAAGAACAGTACCTATTAACTATAATGGAAATATAGTGATGAATTAAACAACGTCCAAGCGAAAACAAATTGCCTACGCTTTTTTGCTGTCGCTATATTATAACTATTCTATCTCCACAGTCGCATGATCATACTTTGGTCTCGAAATTAAATCTAGACCCAAAGCACAATATAATAATATATAATATATACCATCCGGTGGCGTATTTTTTCTGACAGATAAATTATCTGTCCGAGTGAAGTGGTAGTTCGGGAGAGAGAGAGAGAGAATGAGAAGATGATGCTTGCGTCCTGTCGCTCACTGGCTTCCACTCGTTCAGAATACAAGTGCACATGCACACATAAACACGTACACACACACAGTGCACGTACGTTATATTTTCACACGAGCAAAATAACCCCCCACGCCCAGCCCCTAATGGTGCCAAAAATGGGTAAAGGAAGTTGTTGTGACGAAAACGGCGGTGCATAGTCCTGTCAGCGGCGGGTGATCTATATACACATTAATACATATTATAATAAACACGTGGGTGCTAGCAATACGCAAAACGGAAATGATTTTAGTATAACTAAATAATTGTACACGATTATCTACTTCTATACGTTGTTAGACACAAAACACATTTGACATATTTTATGGTCGATGACGAAACACTTACTATAATATGAAGTTGGTATGTATACAGTAGATCACCAAAATATCGCATGTAGAACAAAAATTATATCGAAATGGTTGTATACTACAAACTTCATATTATCATAATTACAGGCGTGCAACCTCCCGCGATGTATCTCTAAATTATTTACCGAGAAATTAATTTCACTCGACTTTGTAACGACTTTTTTACTGAAAAGACAACTAAAAATAAAATACAGTATACTGCTAAGTACCTTAATACATTTTCAATTTCATACACATACATAAATTACTTTTATTTTACGTATAAATATTACGAAAATACGATGTTAAAAAACAAATACCTACTATTAATGGAAAACGGCATCAAGAAAAAAGTAAAAACTACTTTATTTACTTTAATTTTTTTACATTTTAGACCATTGACAGAATTAAAACAAAAGAAAATATTAGGTAGAAATGAATGAAAACTTTTTTTCATTAACAACTTTATGAGTTTTACATTTTCTGTACTAATATTGTAATAGTTTTCAGTTGTTATTCTATTACTACAACATTTCATATAGGTAGCACTATACTTAAACGTATCACCTACCTACTCAATTGAGTTTTTATGTACATCGTACACTTAATTATTTGTCATTCAAGTGACAAATTGTATGTTATGAGTGATGACATTAGGCTAGTTTTCACTTAAGGGATCTAAATATCGAATTACAAAGATATTATTGTTGGCTTTGTAGAACTTTGTATTAATACAGAGGAAATGTCAGCATAATAATATTTCAAGAATAAAGCAATCGATTAAAACGATTGTTTGCCAAATCTTTAAGAACTTATAATAATTTAAAAATTAGCATTAAAAAATAGAATTATCTAAGCGTTTTACTTTCCAAAAATTAATTTAAATTTATAGTTGCAATAATTTAAGTTTTAAAATAATGAACTATTATAGTATTATACATCTGATATGCATACACAATGGCTATTTTATTTTATTTTCGTCTAATTTATTAATGATAAACCTTGACCTTCTCAACACAAACCAGAAATTGAAAGTTTCACTTAAAATGGTTACAACATACTATATTTGCACTATAAATAAAACGAGATTTTAAAAATTGAATATTCACTGCACCAAAATAATATTGAGTTATTACCATCCAACTACAATAACAAATTAAATAATATTTGAAAAATATTATACACAAACCCTAATAAAACACTTAAATAACTTGTCATACACTTAATTACGCTTAATCGTAAAACAAAACCTATACAAATATACAAAATTTAAACAACTTGAATAACAATGTAATGTAAGATTTTTATAAATTCCAAACAGTAAAATTGTCTTTTTGGATAAATTAATTCTGCTAACAATAGATTAAGTGTACGATAAATGCTTACTGCAAACGCAACGGCTAAATGAAAAGAAAGTCTAAACAGGTATTTCCAGAAGTATCAAGCAATACTACTTTTACCATAACCATTTATTTAAACAACTAGTTTTACAGAATAGATTGTTGAGCGCTTTTAGTTGGTTATGAGTATGAGAGATACTCTCCCTCCTCCCCCAAAGATACGAGCATTAATACTCACATATTAATTTAATTTATTGCGCCAATTTGTTGATAAATATTATAAATTCAAATTTTAAGTAGTTAAATATAACTGAAACTATTAGTGTTTCTAAAATATTTTAAATTATTTAAATATATTATTTATGAATTATTCATTTGTAATCACTTGTTATCCGTTATATATTTACTTTACATTAAAATGTTGGCATAATTTGAATATAGATGGTAAAAAACTAAAATGTTAATTACGGCAAGAATAATTCACTTTAGAATAATATTCACATACGTCAACAATAAAACGTTTTATTTTTATTTAACTATATTTTAAGTTACACAAAAATCTGTTTCAAATGTGCGTTCATTCTTAATGTCTATCCACGACAAATACAAAAAAGATGTATCCCAATAGTACCTTAATTTTAATTAAAATGCATTAAAATCTTGATTTATACCTTATAACACAGATGATATCTACGAAAAAAACAATGTAGAAATTAAAATACCACTTTAACACCTAAGGAGTAATGTCGTACAGTAATTCAACTTCAAATTTTTCCTACACCGTCAGTATATTTCTTTGTTGTCCATTATTTTGCCAACACCTTGGTTCTTTGCAAGATTTGACGACGATTAATTATAGAAGCCGGGTCAGTATATAGTTTATATGGATATACTAACACTAGTAATAAACCTTATTGTAATAATAATATGGTCATATAGTTATAATATTACTCTCCTTTTTGTTTTTATGCATACCATAACATTCCTAATTGTACCACCTTGGTTTTGGTTACAATATAGTTGAACTACGCCGGAAATGCGATAGTTATATAGACATATTATACGATTACAAGATCAGGAGACAGTCAGGTGGTAATGTTGAGCTGTTATTATGGTCCCGTGCAATTACTACATAAGCCATCATCAGTCCTGATAATTTAGTCTAGGTCAGATCATATTATTGTTTATATACATATATTTATCGTACACACACACATACACATAATATTATATAATACTTTAAATAAGTACATTATATAAAACCAATGTACGTAGATTTTTGTTTGAAAAATACAATCTGGTAATGATTGGTACGATGAAAAAAAAACGCTCAGAACCATTTAAAATAAGCTATAGGGTGTTTCCCAAGTGTTTCCTTCCTTTTGTTTTTTTTACCCATAATCGACCTTCGTCTTATAGGCGTGACTTGCAAAAATCACAATCTCTCGACCTTCTCCAAAGCTGGTTTACATAAAGGGAGAAGTCATTACCGGACACACTTTATTTTTCCATTTGCATGTACGAGTACACTGCACCAAATTTCGAACACAATTTTTATTGCGACTGTTGTCCGGATTATAGTCGTATTTAGACACATTTATGTTTTTTTATAACTATTATTCAAATCCACGCGATATACGTTTTGTTTTAAAAATAATTACTTTCCATTTCAAACGTATTACAGCAACTTCAATCAGAAAATGTATGACGTACAATGTATTTAAATTAAATATATGTACATAATATATGCCAGTGTGTGTCTGGGATAATATGTATTTATGGTTACAATGTTTAATTACAAATAGCTCGAAACCGGTTAGGTACGCATAAATTCTAAACCCAGAAATCAATACGAAAAACCTTCATGGTCAATGATGTATATCACTATATAGTTGATTTCTAATATATTGGTTCATAAGAACACAACTTGAACATTTTTCTTATGATCTATATAAATACTTAAATTACAGCAAATAGCTAAATGAATTATTTGATGACATCTAAATGCAATAACCTTTAGTTATAAACACGAATTTATCGCTTCTTAAAACTAAATTACACAATATTTTGAATACAAAATTCAAACACTTATCATTTTACTTAATTTTACAATGATTTATTTATACACAATTAAAGAATAAATTATATACGTAGTTACGTTATCAATAGACAAGCGAAATATGTCGGTATATATTTTAAAACAAAATAATATTTTCACTCATACTATACCGTCTACGAATGCATTGAATGCCTTAATAAAATTTAATAAAGTATCATATCACTATTTCTTAGCTTTTAACCCACCCACGCCAAAATAACAAACCCACTTAATAATTTTCATTTCTTCCACATACACTTTTTGTTTTGTCTCTTATTCAATGCACACCACGTACATCATCTGACCCCGTACTCCATCGCTGATTTACCACATTATTGTAAAACTTTACTACAAAAGTTTAGAATACTTCTCCATTACATAAATTTCATGTGGTCTAACTCCGCTTCAACGATATTTTATGCTCTAAATCGTTTTCGCTCTAATTTTCTTACATAATCCGAATTTCTGAGTTTTCGACGCTATTGGTTCACATTTCAAGTAATATCCTACTTTCTTATCTTTGCATATTATGAATTATTGATAACTTGTAACAACAAAATACTATTGAATTAATATGAAAAATTAATAACCAACACGTATGAAAACTGTAACTAAAATCAGAACTAAGAACTTGACTAAATAACTCTTCACATATTCGACATTCGAATACCTAGAACAAAAAATCACAGCAAAATTAATTTGCCAACTAATACAATAAAAATAATAATGTTAATCAATAATAATAAAAAAAATATTAATAATTATTAATAATGTCCCAACAACTATAATTTTTCTGACCAGAATCTACAAATTAGGTAATAATTATTTAAAAATAAATACATTAATACATATAAAAGTAAATAATAAAAATATTTAAAATTCAAATGATAGCGGAAATTAAAAAAAAAATAATACACAATCCCCTCGCGTTGATAAGACATAGAAAATAGATATACCTACATAATATATTCGCGGTCTCTCAATAACACTTAACAAAATTATCATCGTTCCTGTACAATTTATACATATGTATTTATAAAAACTTGGATTCAGTTTAGAACTTACAATTTTTCTTAGAACATTCTCAATGATTTTAACTACATTCCAATAGTTTAAATCTAAATTATTTAAAAATATACTATGTAAAACATCGGGTGAACAAAACACTTAACACTTCACAGAATATAATACATGTCATAACTCACACTACACGCGAGAAAACCCAGTACCACCAGAATACAAAATAACGAAATACTGATTATTATTATACCACTGATTTTGGTCATTTTATTTTTGTTCTTCTTCGGCTCTCTTCCGACCATGTAACAAACGGACAGGCGGTTAATGAGTTTCATCACGCTACCAGGACATATTATATATGTATTCCCAGCGAAATTGCACAATCCAGGTAACTGACGAAAAAAATAAAACTAAATAATTTCTCCTTGCTCTCAAAAACCACACAAACATTTCACCGGGCACTCAACAAACGCAAACCTTGGCTGCTGCCAATAGCCCTGCACTCAACTAGAACAACACGACTATTGGTTGTACACACAGCGCAGTGGTGTACTTGTAACTTATGTAAAGACCTTGAAACCAACAATAAAAAACAATTGATGGACCAATGCATGCATCAAATGTACAAATATAATAGATCGATTATATTTAAAACTATAGGAAAAGTTTAAGTGCATTATTTTTATGAAAACAAATTTAAAACTAACAACAAGTAGCACATACTTTAAAAAATAATCGACTAAAAAAATTCACACTGAGTATGACTGTTTTCATAAAAACATTATTTATTTAATTGTTGATTATTTTCACCTTAAAACATATAAATTAGTTAAAGTGATACAGATTTATATGAAATGGACAATTAAATTGTTGGGAAGAATCTCAACAGTACCACCTGATTTCAATAATTTATTATAGTATAGAAATAATACAGATAATAGATAATATTATCAATAGACATTAGACAATAACTATCTTAGATATGTGAGGCAAGTACTTATTATTTAAAAAGGCAGTAATACAAATTGTATTCCAATTTATAATTTGTATACATTTATTATTAAACATCCACCATCTAAAGATTATTAGAGTAATACAAGATTAATAATAAGTTAGACTCTTATAGATACCTAGTTGGTTACTAGCTATTTATCAGGTAATATATAAGGCCAGATTCCATGTAGTCCGATTAAAATAATATTGAAATCAAATTATACATATAAATGTTGTACGATTGTTTAATTTTTTAAGATTATATTATACTAATTTTAGTCCAATTCAAGTCAACATTTTTACTAATAACACATAATTGCAATTATTTTTTATTACAACATACTTATGTATAAAATTATAAAGTACCTACCTATTAACTGTATATAATTTTCGAAATGGAACATAAAATAACATTACCTAAACTAAAATAATAGTGGGACAGATTATGATACTTGGGTATACTAAATATCCGTCGGCTATAACCGTCAATAACCTAGTATTTCTAAGACTTGCTGAAACAATATTTTCTTTAAAATAAATATGTCAACTAAATATCTATTAAAGTGATAGATTTAAAAGGTTATTCCAATGTGTATCAACTAGTCTTAAAAGAAAATCATATTGATTTATACAAATTACGTTAGTACAGACCAGATTATTCCATTAAACGATTAACATAATATAGCAATGATCAAGATTATAGATTGTATACAATTTGAGTTAATTCTAATTAAATTTAACTATTACATGTATTTCAAAAGGTTAAAAAAAAAATACTTATATAATAAGTGATAGATAGAAGTCAGCCAAAGTATAACGTCTACTATAATATTTTGGTTTTATACATTTTTACATTTTGTATGTGTTCATTAGATCGATTAAAGCCGTTAATATCACTAATACCGATACAAGATAATCCTTTTTTACATTTATTCATCAAATAAATCTGTCTTTCTTCGAAGGGAAAATCACATTGATGGTAGTATGAATAACATAATCACTAGGGATCTGTCAGAACAGCAACTGCCCTCCCAAACGGGCTCGAAAATGCGAAAACTTTACAACAACATGCAGTCCCGTGGTATCCATTTACAGTAATAAAACCGCACAGAGCCCTGCGAATGAGATCCAGGAATAGTTCTTGTTTCAACTGTTTCAAGAGTTCTAACATGCATCATTGTAAGCAAAAATTATCGTTTCTTAGTACATAACACTGTGTGTGAACCCATATGTGTACCGAATTTTAAACTTGTTTATTCAACACTCGAAACTTAATAATAACTTATAAATCACGTTTTGTCTAATCATAATACTCTAATGAACAAAATTAACTACCGACCCATGCCAAAAATGAAATGAGCAAAATAACGAGAAACAGTAATATGGTTTAGCGAATAATAAAAATGGCTTCGAGTCGACTCGTTTTTTTTTACAATATCAAAAATATTTTTGAATGATTTTTATACCTTATAGTTTGTATAAGTTGTTTATTTGATACAAATTATATGTGTATAACAAGAAACAAAAATTATTATATTAGGTATTTTAAATTCTGTAGAATAACAGTTTCGTTTTTTTAGAAGATAACGTATTTTATTTCCCAGATTTAAACTATTTTATAGTTTAACGTATATAATAGCCAAACAATAGGCCTGATAAAGACATTTACCTATCAATATATTAAAGAATTATTTGTTTTGATTATAAATTAAAATATATCTATATAAAGCTTATTTTACCAAGAATAATTAAATAAATTTCAATGAAAATCTCAAATTAAGTCCACGGTGGCACATAATTAGCAATCTATTAAATAATCCAACGCAAACAAATAATAATATCAAATTCTAATTTATGTAAAAAGATAATAGACCTTAAAAATGGTTTTACAAAAATATAAAACAGATGCAATATTGGAACTAACTAGTTGAAGTTATAATAATAAACTATACTTGGATCGTTTTTATAAATTATTAATATTTTTAGATTAACATTAATCACTTTAATGTTCAAATCACCATAACCTATGGGACTTCCAAAATACAAACCCACAATAATGGACCTAATAACTTAAAAACTACTAGTTCGAATTTCGATTCTTCAACATTTTCAGAAAAAATATATAGGTAAGGTCAATAAGCAGGAAAGGGAGACTCGTTAGAAAAACAGAAAATTTCCACAAGATACTCCTAAGTACCTAGTACAATAAATATACAAATATTGAAAATATGGTCTTTAAGTATACTCATATTTAAAAATTCGAAAAATAAGATTTTGAAAAACTGCATTGTTAAAGAAAAAAAAGATGTTGAGCATGCAGGAGAATCACCCTGTATATAGTAAATGTTTATTAATTCCTAAATGTCTCTACCAAGCGTGGCACAAAAATGTCAACAATATTTCAACTATATTTAAACTACAACGACCAAGTCATAGTCAAGTCATAATATTGTCCATGCAATTATTACATAGTAAAAACCACTTTTAACGGAGCACGTCATAATTATTGTGTGATAAATTGATTGCAAGGAATTAACTAATCCAGGCGATTAAACAACAGGATAATAATAATTTCAGGACTAGGATAACAGGTTTAGGTTGGCACATTACTGTCTGATGTATTATGTGCCATCCGTTTAACTGTTCTGTATTAATCGCGATAACTCCTCATCTCCCCAGGAAGGCTAATCCAAATTTATCAGTGAAATTCATTTAATTAGAACGGAAACTTCCTGATTGTATACATAATCGAATTCGAAAAGTTTTGGAACAACTTTACGCTTAACGTTGTGCACAAGTTACGTGAGATGAAAATCAGAAGGATCTAACTTCAAGACGCTAATTGGCAAGAAAAAAATGTTTACCATACGCTCCCAATCAAAATGTTAATTTATACTACCTACTATCAACAAAATGTATATTATTTCAATAAAGTTTATATTTTTAACGCTGTACACCTAACGTAAAACTATTGCAGAGATATGACATTACAATTACTCATTTAAATGACATAAAATGAATTAATAAACATTATACAGTTTCAATTAATTTAAGCTTCATCGTTTACAAACGTTTATTATAAATAATACAAAATTATTAGATATCGAATATAGATTACTACTATATACACAAATAACAAAGTTTAAATTGTTTCAAACTGAGATTAATTTAGAGATGCAATCTACTGTATTGAATATCAATTGTAATTTTAATTAATTAAAATTTCAGTATTCCCGATACCATTGAAAAAAAGACTAAGATTTTCTACAGTGACATAACTTACTTCAACCTGAGCTTAAGTCCAATATAAATCATTTTTAAACCGTGTTAGATCGTCACAAATTAAGTTTTTATTAAAAAATCTAAATTCTAATAACTAAATTAAAATAATACATAGAAACATTAAAAACAAAATGGAACAATATGTATAAACATATAGAAAAAGCTAAATAAGCACAATAAGGACACTGGACAGCAAACATATTTTTCGTCACACAAATATATAATAAATAATATTATACCATTATACATTTAATTAAATGTATATTATTATCCGAATTGTATACCTATAGCAATATGCTATAATAATACCCAAGAATCAAAGATTTTAATTTATTAGTGCCTGCGTATATTTTAGAGAAACATTTAAATCCAGGAATTGCTCAATTCAAACAATTTGTTTCAAGTATTTTCAATAAAAATATAAAATTCAATATAATTTGACAAAAATAAAAAACTATTAAGGCAATTAGAGAAATAAGCAGTTTTATGTTACAAGTAGTATTAAGATTTATAAAAATTCACTCAAGTCTTTTGATTTCAAGCTTTCATATGTGTGTTTGATAATTCATAATAGGAACTTAAAATTAGGTACTCTACGCTATACTACTAACAGTTCGATGTACAGTAGCTAGGTGTCGAGTGTACATCGTCATTGAGTAGGTCACAGTAATGTAATGGATGTGTTAAATTTAAATTCAATGATAAATCATTACATACGAAAAACGATTCTGAACGGAGACAACTCTCAGCCTATATTATTACTTAGTATATTTTATGATGTATTAATATTTAATATTTAATATTGCTATTATAGCAATTTACTTTAGAACTAGTAGGTAATACGGTTAGTTCAACTGATTTTTGCGATAGTATTGGGTTTTAAAAAATAATTGAGGATATCTATACATATAATTGTGAATGTATATTTTTTAGATGCTTTAGTTAAAGTTAAAACTGACTTATGAGGAACCTTGTATAATATTTTGAAGTTTTGTGACTCAAAAACATTTATATCGACATTAATAGAACAAATTGAAAATTAAAAATATCTACAAACAGCCTTAAAAGAGTCAACATATTAATTAGAAAATTATACAATGTTTAGAAAATTATAATACAAACATTTGATGAAAATGTCAAATAAATACAGTTATTAGTTTTTGAATTACAACAAATTAAGAAAATCGTTTGATGAGAAATCGTTATTAAACGCATGAACATCCAATTTCGTTAAGCTTTAGAAGTTCATAAAAAATATTTGTAACTACGTAATTTTGATATTTGTAATTAGTATATGAAAAACTTATGACCAACCTTGTATTAAATGTTCAAGGTTTTTGATCGAGCGAACATTTTTTTAATCGAAATGTATAGATAAAAAAATTTAAAAACTATAGAATTCCAAATATTATACTATATAGCACTGATGGCCAACCTTTTTTTCTTCGATGGGCCAAATCAAAAAAATATTGCCTATGTAAGGGCCACCAGTAGTGTAAATTTAATATTACAAATTCTGATTATTTAAATTTTTAAATATACCCATTAAGGCCATTTTTTTAAATTTTTGAATTGCTTGTACTAGTTAAGGTGTATCCTGAGGCGACACAAAATTTCGTTTTAGAAATGAAAACCTCTTTTTCGAATGTAAATTATTTTCCGGATAATTTTTCTGAAAATATTGACATATCAGAATCAACATGTTGAAGAAGATTTTGAGAATCAAGTTTTTGAATTATTTAATTTTATCTACTAAGCTTAAAAGGCTCATATTATAATGGATTTGGATGAAATGGGGGCTATACTAGATAAAAAATATTGCTGATTTATAATTTTCTATACTCATTTATCATTAATCATTTGTTAAAATGGTTCAAGTCGAATAAATACTAGATCCAATATAAAATCTGTTTTATATTTTTTTATAAAATCACTTTTAAGGATTATTATACTGAAAAACAACTCGTTCAAATTTTGAACTGGGTAAATCAAAATTTTCAAAAAATTATAAACTAAATAATTTACAGTAAAAAGGGGGTTTTCATTTGAAAAACAGAAGTTGGTAACATAACAGGACACTCCTTAAGTAGGATAAGAATTTCAAGAATTTGAAAAATTGCCTCGCGTATATTTAAAAATTCTAAAAATCAAAATTTGTATGAATTTGTTAAGTAGTAAATAAAATAATGGGAGTGAACATGCTTGGCCAATTACCAAGTATTACTCAAAAAACCTTAAAATATTTTGAAAATCTTATCATATTTTAGAAATATAAATATAAACATTTGTTAAAAATTTCAAGTATTTTCTTGAGTTATAAAAAAACAAAATCGTTTTCGTTAAAAATACTCGTTTTTACTTGTAATTTGTTTTTTGTTTTACCCGATTATTTTGAATTAATATTTAAATTATTATAATTAACCTAAAAGTACCAATTAGATCCAATTTTCTACCAGGAACCATCCAAAAAGTTGAAAATTGAAACATTTTTCCACCAAAAAATCGTGTACACATATCCCAACAAAAACACACAAGTCTTCGTAAAATAAGATCATTTATCGCAAGACACCGAATTGAAAATTTCTAATTTTAAAGTTACATATTATCATACATGGTAATAATCATAAAAACAAATATTTTAGTACCGTTCTTCTAAAAATAAATAACGAATTTCTAATTTAATAAAGGAACTAAATTATAAAATAATACAATATAAACAATATAAACAATTATAGAGAATAACTGCAGTAAATCAAACATATTCACTCAAATGGGTAAATACTACCTAAATAAAGTAAATTTAATAAATAACAATAGAAGATTTAATAAAAAATGTAATATTTACAAAACCAAATAACATAAAATGAAAACTTAAAACTGTAAGCCAAAAAATATAATTAAATAATATTTTTATAAAATCAACATTTGTAAGACGTCTTAACTAGTAACTATGACAACAAAATTCTCGATAAACTACCACAATAGATATAGTTGGTAATCTAAACGTAATACAAAAACCTAAAACAATACATCTTCAATTGAATTAATAGAACGAGCTGAGTACTTCAACTATTAATTTAATCAAAACTGTAAATGATAAAATTGACTTAACATTACATAAAAACATAACAATATGTACATTACACTATTCAATGTATTTTTAAAGGGATTACATAACAAAATCTTTCGATATTTTTCATGCATTAACTATTTTTAGACCTACAAATTAAAAATGTCATCAACTTTCCAATAAATAATTTGCAATTTAATGTATGTTTATACCTACCTACTATAATATTATACTTTGCGTAGTTTTCTAATGATACAATATAACTCAACATAATTAGTTTATAACTAATATTAATCAAGAATAAATATTTTGTTGGTACATCAAATGTATACTAAGAAAATATCGGTAATTCGACTACGTCATATTCAATAATAATAATGAACTGATTTTGCAAGATCTGACATATTTGTTTACTGATCCGAATTATGATGTTAGGAAAAAATTTAAAATGTAGGTACAAGTGTAACGTGATTCTAATGTCATTTCACGACAGATATTCTATTAGTTTACTATGACTTGTAAGTAGTTCAAATTAATAAATTGAATTATATATTTTATATTTTATTGAGATATTCAACAAATCGTTTCGGCATTAAATTCACCATTCGTTCTACCTTTTCATTAGAATAATATTCACACGTGGGTAATATACACTTTAGATATTTTGGGAAAAATATAATGTTCATACATTTAAATTTAATTTGACAATCAATGTTATTTTTTAGTATAAACCCTTTTAACAAATTTTAAATTTTAATAAAGGGATGCACTGTGAAATAAGGCGCCATTCCGCTAATTAACGAGTTCGAATTTAATTTCGCTAACAGTATTTTAAATTTTATTTTCACGGATAAATAATTTGATCGATTCGTTTCTATCCGAAATTAAATTGTTCTTAAACGGACGAAATACAAATAGGTTGTCAATTTTATGCACAGCGAATAATCGTATCCGTTTCTTGTTATAATATTATCATTACCTATATAATTTATCCATCAACAAAATAAACAATACCTATATTTTTTTATGAGATTTAATTTTAAATACCTACTTAATATGATTACTATTGCTGCTGATTAAATATTTAAATTAATATTTAATTATATTTATACATATATATATTTAGACAAATTTGATTTGTATTTTAACATTAATTAATTAGTATAATTTGATAAGTATTTAACTATGTTTATGAATGGTAATGAAAAATATATATTACTTACCTATAATATTATAATTACCATACAATAAAGACTACATTAATTTATGAACAATTTATATTAATTATCATTTTTAAAAACATAGGTAAAGTATACCTAACTTCTATAAACCATAAACATAATACATGTACTACACTTCCACAAGTATATCAAGTCAAAATCAAGTTCTATACCTAATAAGATCTTTATAAAAATATCAAATAACAAATTTGAATAATTTCTTTAGTTTTCGTCATTTTCATCTCGTCTTAAACAGCTGTATCAAGTTTTATTTAACCTGTTCAAGTTTTTTGTAGTACCTATTCTTAATCAAACATTGGAACAAAATATTTTCTCTTAGAAAAACAAAAAACATGGCCAATTAGATTAAATCGAAATGAGGGAAATTGTATAACCATACGACCATACATACTATGTTTACGAGATAAGTAAATAATATAGGCATATCAAAGCTTATTGTTTAGCAGAACGTCCCAAACAAAAGTCACATTTATTTACTGTTTTTGTTGGTTAACTTTTGCCGGGTCACATATACTATCCATTCAAAACAGACTGGTACTAACTACACGTTTTCGATAGACAAATCATACGATTTAAATATATTTTCAAAAGATAACTTTTCTCCTAATATGTACAATAAACGTCATTTACTGAACCCCGTTAACAAATGAAACAGATAATTTGGTTATCAGGGTAATCCAGTAACCATAATATTGAGTTGTAGTCCGCGGTCGACCGACGAATGCAACGGATGTCGTTGAAACGTCCGAATCTTTAAGCTCAAATAAGTTCTAAGCTTAAAAACTTAATCATTATTTATGTTAACATTAACTTGTAAACACTGATTGTATAATGGAAGTATAATAGGTATACAGAAAAACTTCGATAACTTGAACTTTCACAACTCATACATTTTCATAATTTGAAAAATTAAATTAATTTCCTGTATACTCGTCAACTCAAATTTGTTTTGTAACTCTTCAGTTTTAAGTTATGGAAGTTGTACTAAATTTCAGATATATAATTTACAATAAACATAAATATGTAGGTATGTGTATATTTGTAAATAATGTGATTTGTATTCAAATGAACCAAGAAAACTTGGTCTGATGGAGTAAAGGCGAAAGATACGGAAGTGTGACTACAGAGCTATAAGAGGAGCAGGTGTCATAGTCAGTAAGAATTATGACCTTTACGAATAACCAAATGACAATGCTGTAAGACTGATCGTGGTTTAACAAAAAAAAAGCAGTCAGTCTGACACAAAGTCAACATCTAGTTCTAATATTCAAATATATTTACCCTCATATTAACTATACTTGGAACCTTTTTTTAATTATTCAGAAAATGTAAAATCTGTATTAATAACACGATAAGTAAAAGTGATAACTGTACATAAACATATACATAATAATAAAACAAAACACATGAAGCATATGATGAAGGAAGCCACTCAGCGATGTAACCCTCCAAATACTTAAAAGCCTAAAGATATTTTTGGTTTACAAATTGTAACCTAGATTCTTATTGGTGCAAAATATTTTCTTTGTGCATTGCATAATATAAATAATTATATAAATGTATAAACTAACATGGATTTCCCGCATCACACGCTGTTTATATTTTATGAAGTAGAACGCATGTTCTGTGTATGACACAAATTAATAGTAATGTAATATAAGTGTACATATATAGGTATACCTACATAAGTATAGCATGTGTAATGCGTATTATTAAATTATTAATTTATATATTTAAAAATCAATGACAGTAAATATTAGAACAAACCAATACAATAAAATACAATAAACTATTTTTCAATTGACGCATTGCTGTTGCTAATAAGAATTTAGAATTAATAATAAAGAACAAATAACAAGTTGTGAACATTTTGAATATGTTATCTATCTCGACTTTAACAACAATTAAACTAATGCAGTGACGATAAGATGGCGACGATGGTCTGGTTGTATTTGGTCAGTGTCTTTCTTTGGCTCCTGAACACCAAACCAGACAGAACTAATGTAATTTGTTTTAAATTACTTGCGAATAAGAACCCCTTTTCCTTTTGCCAAGAAACAAATTATAACTCAACGATGATCGGTACGCCATTAATCTCTGTCAAAAACCGAGCAGCTCTCCAGGGAAAAAACCACTTTTCCGATTTTGAAAATTACTAACAATAATAATTCGACTCATGACGCTGATTGGTGTCTACAACCGAACGTCAAAAGCAGTTCGATGGTTATGTTTCATCCGACAAAAATTAAAGAAATACGCCATTTCATCATCAGAGGTTATAATGGCCCAAATCGACAAACTACTTTGTTTTAATTAGTTTTAATAACTTAAGTATTAGATTTTGGTCCTTAAATACAATTACACTATTGACTATTCATCGACATTTATATGCACAATAATTTGTATTATTTTATAGTAGTATTTTAAACGTTAAACTAGCTACACATTTTATCTTGAAACATTTGTCAGCAAATATACTTGAATAGGAAGATAAATTATTTCTTAGTGTATTCTTTTTTATTTTTTGCATTTTTTAATAATATACATATTGTATTACGAACCGATTATTATTAATCAATTAAGTTTGGATTTAAATATTTTATTATTTAATACCTATATAATGTTAAATGGTACAGTAAACTACATTATAGAATTAGTGGGCTTACACCGCAATACAATAAAAACATAATCAATATCATAACACCAAGCTCATCACTCCGATTAGGACACAGCCAGAGTCGTTTATATCGTGGCTAACACTCTTAGCTCGAAAATCTTTCCCATATCCTATAATTAATAAACTATATTTAGATTCCATGACCAAAAATCCACCAACAGCCATATCGTACATGTCGTATAGGTTGCGAACAATGATAAATAAATTAATATTAGATACTTTACAATGTTTTATATCTCAACGATAAAAATTAACAGATTTTTTAATTTAGTCATGTATACTACTATTTACGAACCAAATTGTCAATGAAAATGTTTTCATGCGAAGTTCTATGTTAAAAATTACTATGTACGTAATATCAGGTACTCACAGAATAAAAAAAAGTGTATAAATACTTTTTTCCCAGATAAGAAAATTAATGACTCGAAGTGTATGGCGTCAATCAAAGGGCGTACAACATATGATAAGTCGTAGGTAGGTATAGTTTAAAATAAGAAATTAAATAATTTATGTTATAACGTAAAAAGAAATACTTATATTATAACCGATGCACACACAAAGTATTATTAATTACTAGCTGCCCGACCTTCCTCCGGAAGAAATTATTTTTTTGTAATTTAATTTAAAAACATAAGACTATTTTTTGGCTGTACAAATAATACAACGATTATAAAATAAAAAAATAAAAATAAAGAAACAGACATCGTTATCGGTGAATACATGAAAATTATTGGTAATTAGTTGATTATTATTATAATGAGGGTTCAAATCCGGTTTACTTCGTCTCCAAAATCAAGTTAGATTCTTATATATATAGATAACAATAAAACAAATTTTGCCAATGGTGGTCAGTCTAGAAAATATTTTTTTATTTTAATAAGAAACTGAATGCACTTATTGAAATGTACCTATAACAAATTATAATTTGTGGCCTGGTGGTTGTATAGTAATTAATAACTATACTTATTTAAATTCAGTCGAGAATCATGCTCTGAGTGCAAGCAATCGGTCGGTGTCACTAGTTAGCGAATAGGTGACCACCCAACAAGAGGCAATACACTTTAACATAATAGTATCATTGTGGCTTGGCGTGGCGCGTTGGCTGCTACCAGTCGCGAAATGCGACTGGGAGTAAGTAACGGCCACAGCTACTAGCTCCCGGATGGGTGACCACCCGGGTTCATAGTAGTTAAAAACCTTGCCACACATACACGTGTTTTCTACCTACCGTAACAATCGTAAAAAAACCTACCGTACCAACCTTACCCTTACCACAGTTTATAACCCCTACGACAGCTAATGGCCTTAGTCGCCGGGCAGAAGTTCAACAAAAAAAAAAAAAATAATATCATTACATATACACAAAAATAACAAAAATTAAACCTTTATCGTAGTTAAATGTTTTAAAAAATAATGTATTAACAAAGAAAATAACTGGAAAATAAAAATAAAAACATAGGTATAGGTAATAATACAAGGAATACAGATTGTATCAGGTATTATATTATTATATAGGTACTGTATAGTGAGTAGTGACAAGAATTTCATAAAAAGAAAAATATTCCTTCAAATGGATAATATTCATGTGGTCAAAATGTTTTTTTTTAAATTGCACGTTACAGCATAAAATAAGTTTACACATAGGTAGGTGTACCTATAAAAAACATAAACATTTTTGATATTAATTAAATAGTACAAAATATACCACGACATTTATCAGATGTGCCCTACGTTTGTTTTATTATATAATTGTATCAGCTTCTAATGACAGAAGTTTAAATCTAAAAGTTATTCGTAAATATTCTGATAGTTATTTATGTTTTGGATTTGCGTAAAATGGCAATATTGGCCGTCCTTTACCTGTTTGCAATGTCAAAAATGTGTATTTATTTCTTTGCAGTGTGTGCAATGTGCAGTGAAAATCTATAAGGATCATTTGTGCCGTCAAATAGGTTGGGAATTCTTGAGTCCTAATAACCTATTACCCATTAGGTACTTATTCATATTCCTAGAAAAACTGTATAACATAATAATATATGATTATTATAAAAATGTTAAGTTCGTATTTTTGTATGCATTGAGTATTGACTATGCATGTATTAATTGATTCTTTAATTACAAACTAAGTATACTTTGTATTTATTTTAACATTAAAGATTTATAAGAATAAAGCCTAACACTAACTATACTTTACTTCTATTATGTAAACGACTATTTCTTAAGGTAAACGCCCCAGAAACAAAATATAAATCGGATCACATAAATATTATGTCGTTGTGTTGACATCATTTTGTAAGCTGAAATGTCTACACACGTGCAAGATCTTATTATCAATAAATATTATGAAGTCGGTCTCATACCTTCTTCAGCTAGACGAATAAATCCAGAAATAAATCTATACGTACCCAACAAATCTTTATAAGTACTATATATTTTAAACCAGTTAGTTGCTTGGGAGACGAGCAGCTGAGGTCTCCTGTCGTCGTAGTACTACGACAGCAACCGCGAAATAATTACGTTTCAGACGTGATCAGAGAAAGTAAAAAATTCTTCCACTATAAACATATGACCATCAGAGAACACACTAGTTGCGTGAAAGGATCAGGAAAAAAAGTCGTACGCGTCATTTAGACTACGCAAATTCACCATAACCGGTTTGATTGTACTTTTTACTCATACTCATTACTACATTAATATAAAATGACAGTTATGCAATTTAATTCTACAAGAACATAAAGTTACTGTTATTGGGTCATCACCAAAGAAATCGAGAGTAAAAAGTAATAATAAAACAAGCATGGACAAGATACGATGAGTGGGTGTTGTTAGACACTCATCGCGCTTAACTCGACTACTCGACGCAATCCAGTCTTGCACTATTTTAAATTTTATTTCGCTCCCTTAGTCCCCTAAACGGCAAACCAATTTGCGACTATGTTCGGCGGGAATTAAGCTGCTGTAGATATTGCGTTTTTTTTATTTTCTGCATAGTACCTAATATTGATAAATTATAGAAAAAAAGTTGTTTAAAGGACCAACTTGTATACAACTATGACAATTTCAATCTACAAAAGAGCAATGAATATTATATAGAACACATCTTAGAAGTTTTACCCAAAGGCCAAAAGTCTATACAACATTGAGTTGTAATTTAGAATGATTGTGAACTTTAATTGTAATAAATATAGGTACATAATACATGAGGATTTTCTAAATATTTGTTCTTTAACAATTATAGCCTCGAATGTAGCTTTATAATATTACAAGTATATGTTTTCAATAGTTGTACTTCATAATTGATGTATAACTAAAAAACTTCCCAAGTTATAAATTAACATTAAACAACAAAGAATATAAACCATATTTTATAACTTATAAGTCTATCCAAGACAACAAATAAAATTAAATAAAGGGTTCTTCACTACAAGAACTTCAAAATTTTTTGAATAGGTAGCAAATACATATTTTAATTCTGTTATGACTATGCAAAGAAAATAAAAAAAAAGATTCACTCATAGACCATATTATTATTATTTATTATCAACCTTTTTATATGCCAACTATTAACTCATTAGTATTGATTAGTTACGGACTACAGATCTACATTCAAGTTTAAGTTATGTATCCATTGTAGAAATTTTAACAAGTAATTTTGATTCTATTAAATCCATTGTTAAATTAAATTATGAAAAAGTGAATTACCTGTCCTATGTTGTTGAAACCATGTTTGGCTGCAATTTGTTCAGCCTGACCAGAGCCTTTTGGTATGTGCACGGCGAATTGATTCATATATATTGGACGCTGACGCTGTCCCACGCACAAGGTGACAATGCTTAGGCACAACAGGCCAAACCATGGTCTCATTGTACGTAGACGATCCTAAAATAAATGTAGTTTGAATCATAACAATAAGAAATAATGTGAAAAGTTCAAATCTGATAATCTATAGCATACAGGTTAATCTATTAAAAGAAAATATAAAGTCAAACAACTTATACCTAATATGGATAACAAATTCAAAAATACTATCGATTTGGATAAGCTACATTAAATTAAACTAATACTTCCAGTGAAACTTACTAAGGTTTACAATACATTTCTAAAATATGACATAGGTACAAACTAACTTTAATATACCTAATAGATACGTAATAAACTCAATAATATCTAATAACTAATCTAATAACTCAAAATCAATAAATTAAATTTATAAAAATAATCGCATGATTCATTTATATACTTAGGTACCATAGATTAAAAACCAAATAATTTGAAAATATTATATACTCTTATTATAAAATAAAAGTTAGTAATGCTTTTGAAAATAGTAAGAAAAAACTAGTAAATAATTAGGGACCGCAATAATATAAGTTATAACATTAATTAAACATTTGTTTGACAAAGTATTAATAAACAAATAAAAAAATATTGAATATAAATTATATCTCAAGATAGCTTATTATAAAATGATAATTTATTTTCATGAAAAAAATATATTTTACTGAGCATTTGACTTATCAAATAATTTTAGTAAAATATGAATATCACAAGTTTGAACATGCAAGTCAGGAATATATTTTTTTAATAACTTCATCATAAAATGTACATTAGGTATAACCTGAGGTGTAAGTAAATAATTTGATGCTATTCAAATAATTGTAATGATAAATAACACAATTAATAATATTATGTACATTTTGAACATTGAGAAAATCTATGATTTCTTGGTAGGTATACTTAAAAATAAAATCTAATAGAAATAAATTTAATTAAACTACTAGATGCATCAATAGATCCTTAATATAGATTGTAAAAATAGCAACGACAACAAATAGTTCATTAATAAAATAAATACAAATACTATAATAGGTACATAAAAAAATATTGTCAAGACATCTTATTTAAACTCAAAATTAAAGGGGGTAAAAAAGTATAGCTCCAATGCCTAGTGGAACACATCTATAAAGCAAGAAAAATAATTTTATTTTAGAAGATTATAAAAACTCAGTATATGTATCTTTGGCCATTTCTTTTGGCATATCTACCCTTTAAAAGTATGTACCTGCCTAATGTTTATTTGTTTCAGCATATAACAAATACTTTACTGTGAATATTTTAAAATGTGTTTAAAATAGTTGGTTAAAAAATACAAAATAAGATTTTTGTTAATAATACACCTTATTTAATTAATTAATATTTTTAATAGGTAGGTACATATTGATTACTAGTCATTCATTGAATTCATAAAATGTAAGTAAAATTATTTCACAAGTCCAGTTAAATACATATCAAAGTTTTTATTTTATTAAACTTGCGACATAGATATTGTTAGATACATACATAAATATCATACTTTTTTTAAATTAATTTAGGTTAAAAGCAGGCAATTAATCTAAACATGTATATATAATTAATAAATATACTATTTTAGCTGCCCTTATATTTGTACTTGTCTCAAACTTTGTCATAATGATTTTTCCACATTTTCATGATAGAGAACAACAAATGAAAGATTTGAACCAGGGACCTTAAAAGTATTAAATCTAGTTTAACTTGAATTACCTTATTCAATAGTTATTTTAGAAACTATACCTAAGCGTCTATAAACAAAATAATAAAGGTGGACCATATACATTAAAGACTAACCATAAGATCCAACACAAATAAGACAATTAAATACATACTGTTGTTTATGAGCTGTAGACTTAATATAGTTTTGATACACTTTACAAAATTCCACTAAACATTATGTAATTTAATGATTTCTTTTAATTTTCCGAGAACAACTGGTTATCGAACTGTTAAATAAAAATTAATTTAATTCTTAAAAACACTAAAGCAATGCCCACTGTAGTCTATTTTAAAATTAAAATAATAGAAAACGATAGTTTTATTTAAATAAGACGTGTGTTAAATAATGTGAAATATTAAATTTTTAATTATAATTAGTAAGCGACCGAAAGACAAGCACGGAGATCGGGAATCAACTGACTGACGGCAAATTACAAGTTACAACTCGTTTGATAAAAAGTGAGTACCAAGTGATAGCGCCGCACGTTTCTAGAAATCATATGGCCACACAGTGAAACCAGTGAGTCGACTGTTACAATAATTATGCTATACCGTATTCCCGTATAGTATACGCACAGACATATATAGAATAAAGTATAAACTATTAGAATAAATTATTCCATATATCGATATATCTGTGCGTATAAGAAATTAATATGCCACATTCAATTCAAACTTGGCAGTTACAAATTATGAGAACGGGACCGGAGCCAGAAGACATCTACAGACGCAACTAGACCTACATTTTAGGAGATGCTAAAATCATGTATAACTATCTCATCAACCCCCACACTTCAAAGCTATTATGATAACAAATTGTTGAAACACAACTTCAACATAATTACCTAGGTATTTCAATATTTGAACTTATATACTATACTCACAAAGTAATTGTTTTATTAATAAAATATTATGATATTTTACATATTACGATCAATATAAAATGATGGGTTCACCTCCGTTGCATATTAGTAGTAGACTTGTCATGTGGCCGTGTGACTGAAATGGACGTGCAATTAAATTTGAATTCAATGGTTTAAAATCATTATGACAACAGAAATTTCTTATTATAATATATTTCACTTAATAGCTATGTTGCTAACAGTTACTGTCACTGCAATTTATTAAACCTGGGCCTCCACACGAGTCTTAACTTCAGGCACTCATAATAAAATATTGTGAATTTACGATTAAGATTTTGTTGATTTCAATAGCAACAACTCGTGAGTTAAAAGGAACTTTGTATTAAATCTCAAGTTTTAAGACGGAGCGAAATTTTTTTGTCGGCAATAGTCTTAAAAAAACTAATAATAAAGGAATTTTCTTATGCTTATAAATAGCCCTAAAGGAATCAAAATATTTTGAAAAATTGTATGTTATATAAAAAATGTTAATATAAAAATTCGATGAAAATTGTATGTACCTACTGTTATTTTTTTAGAGTTACACCAAAAATCAAAATTAATTTAGTCAAAAACTGGTTTACGTACCCCCCCCCCCCCTCTGACCAACTAGATTCACTTTCCAACCCTAGAAAAGTATATGTAGAAAATTGAATCATTTTACTGCCCAAAAAGAGATTACAGACACTAAAAGTAAAAAATCACACATTGTAAAATCAATACATTCATTATTCATCGCTCCACTCAGAATCTATAATACAAATAACATACTTCGAATTTGGTTAGTAGGTATAAATATAATGTAGTAGATATCTTAAAATTATTTCCCTTGTTTTTAAGATGTAAGTTAAGTTCCTTAAACACTGATTTTAAATGATTTGCAAGATCCCTAATCAAAAAGATAACGAGCTTCTGTAATTTTTATACGGTTTGAATTATTACTATACTTACCTTATTAGTAATTTATTATAATATATTTTGGAGATATTGTTTTATTTATGTCGAAGACTGCTTTTGAATTAAAATGTAGAAACAAATTATTCATATAATATTAATTTTAATATGAGTAAAAAAAATGTTTTAAATTATTAAACTATAATAATATTAGAATGGTCAATTATTCATTTTTTATTCTCAATATTACACAGTTTTTAAGTGTCATCACTGGGTGGCTTATTTCCTCAAATTATATAATCGTGTTCTATTGCTTTCCTGAATCCTGACCCACTTGGCCAAATATAATACTTATCATGTCTATGATATAGATTGTATATTTTCTTCTGAAAAAAAATCATTACACACTTAAAATGTGAATACAATAAATTCACTTTATTTTTAATCAAAAACTTGAACAAGTTAGTACTTTCAAATATTTCGCATACAAACATCTATACCCAATGACTGTACAACAATATATAAAGTACTTAAAACACTAGTACTAATGAATTGTATATTTGTATTTTGTATTGCATTTTTTCCTGCCAAAACCTCTTCGGATTCAAACTCAGGAGTGCTGATTACATTACTGTATAAAGAAGTGGTTATCAACCGGTGTGCCATGAAAAATGTCATACTTGTACAGGCGCACGTGTCCATGACTATTGTCTCCGGCGAAGTTGCCTAAATTTCTGTGGTTGTCAAGCGCGTAATGCGTGAAAACTTGTGATGCATAATAGTATGCCGTTAACCAAAAAAAGTTGAGAACCACTGGTATAGAGTATAATACATTGAAATATTCTGACTTCTGAGATTGGGATTGAGTGTGTCATACCTACTTTTATTTATTTTTACTAAAAGCAAATATTATCAAATCAAAAATGTATACGTTTCTTACTATTCTAAATTATTCCCAATTCCCAGACGTTACAAATATCATAAAAAATTCTTTAATATTTAGAGGAAAACTAAGATACTCTTATATGCATAAATGCACTGAACAAACTTTTAAAAAAGTAGGTCAATGCTTTTACTTCAATAAGTCATCATTTTAACTAGGTATACTAAATTTTAACTTCATTCTGGTGTTGAACCTAACCACTAACCAGTTGAAACTTTTATTGTATAAAGTAACTATATATAGCGTACATCTCCATTATACAAATGCTCTAGGTATAGGCCATTGAGAATATTTTTCATCAAAAAATATTGTAAAGGTAAAGTTATTTCTTTTTTATGGTACAATATTCATATAAATAAAAATGTTGTAGTTACTAAAGTTACCTGATGGCTGATACCCCCACAGCTATACGTTGAAATGAAAATCTCAAGTTTCAAAAAAAATATTTAGTAGTAGGTACTTACGTGGTTATATGTCTAACTGCCTACATGAATTCAACCTAGTTATAATAATTTCCTATTAATTTATGAGTTATGAGTACATAATAATAATAATAATATAATACATATATTTTGTTTATTTATTTATTTAAATTTACAATAGAAATATTTACAACAATTAAAAGTGTTCTAAGTATAAATTTGCTATATGTTGACTGGTAAGAATTGGCGGTGTCCAGAGAAACGACTTAAAAAAAAAATGTATGTAAGTTCTTTATGTAGGCCAGTTTCGTTATGTAAAGCTTCAACTTCAGAGTACTGTGGAAATCATAGAGGTGGTTGGAAGACTTATCAGGCCTAAATACAAAGACGGGGCTAAGAGGTTTTAACCCCCACCCCTTTTGGACGTGTTATACCTATAATAATATGTAAATAAAAAACTTATTAACTATACATTCATTTTTGTTGCTGTAGAAAATTTAACATGACCGGAAAGCCTAAAAATGGATGAAAAAATTCTACTTTATTACTATTTACTTTGAGTTCAATAAATTCAATAAAACAATTCATACAAAACAACAATTCTGAGCTAATTAGAGGGCTAATTGGAATTTCAAACGATTATCAATTAATATAACTGTGTGGTGTGTACCTACGTGTCTTACAGGTATCTTTAATTTGCTGTAGAACAACTCATGATGGAAATTGTATCAGATTTTTTAGTATTAATTTTTTTAATTGAAAATCGTACGAATTAAGTACAAAATAATTTTCAAGATTTTAAGTACCTACCTAATGTGCAACAAGAGTCTTGTAATAATATCCACTAGCTGATATTACAAGCCATTGCCCATGAACAATTAAATAATGCCAGTGGATTTACTTTGTTATTCCTGTGTATTTCGTTAGATGTAAACTATGTGTTTCAAATTAAAACAGGCTAATTATAAGGAAGTGTTTGAATTTTGAAGTCATTGTAGAGTGAGTGGTTAATATTAATACGTACTTAGGTACCATGGTGTATCTATTAGGTACATATATCTATTAAAATTTATACAATTATTATCATGTTTAGTATATACAAAACAAAATACAAATAGAACAATCGACAAATTATAAAGTACCAACAGATTCATACAACAATATTAAATTGTTTTTATAATGTGTGCATAGTTAATTTACAATCACTCCATTTAATTTATATTTCAATATGTTTTGTTATTATAACAGTTATACTCGTAACTGTTTTAATTTATTCATGAATCACAACTTATGAAGTATCTATATATTGATTATATTATAATTTATAATATTATAATCATTCAAAAGAATTTCAAAATTAAATGGTGGCTAAATATTTTTAATGAACATTAAAAATCATTAATCAGTGTACATAATTATTTATTCTGTCCTCTGAGCGAGAGAGGCTGAGAGCTATTAATTAATAGCATAATAATGCCGGTGTACATAAGCCAATAGGTTTGTTCAAAAATATTTTTAGCGAATGTAACGATTTATCATTGCTTTAAAATTTAAAGATACCTATGCAACTTTGCCATTAAACCAGTGAAGAATTCAACAATATATCATCCCCTGTATTCATATTTTTCTTTTTAAATATTTTAAAATTAGTGTGATTTTACGAATTTTCCATCTTCTGTGCTCCAATCACAATTATTTGAGGCCCCAGTGTCAAAATAATTTGAATACTACGAACAGACTATATTGTATGACAAATGAAATGATACTGAAGTATGAACAAAATAAAAATGTCTCGAGTTTATATTTACGCGCCGATTCCGCAACGGAAAAACACTGACACCAAACCTTTCATACGCGGAAATTCTACTACGGAACGTCCGCTGCGGTTATTCCGCAAGTATGACACTGGCCTTTGCATACGTCTTGTTTAAAATTAGCCTGTCAAAACAGTTTTATTTCCATGAAATGTTATATCATGGTATATTGGTATGTATAATGTATATATTTATTATATACGTATAGGTATCTAGATCATCGTTACCAGTGAGTTTTTATCATTTGTTTTCAAACTAAGAATGGGCAATACTTCAGATCACCATGTAGTGACTAAATGTGGCTCATGGATTTCCAAAATTGTTAAATCGATTTCAAATAATATAATGTTGCTTGTAAGTTATAATAAGTGGCCTTAAGAGAAAAAAATTAATATTTAATTATTTATTTATTCTTCAATAACATAATGGTCTTCAGACTCCCAGAAAACAAGTTCGTGACCGTGAGTAATTCACGATTTCCAATAAAATATTTAAAATATTATATGGTACTTCTAAATAAACCCAAACTTTTTTTATTAGGACGGGATGACGGCAACTGATGTCCAAAATAATTTCCTTTGATATGTGGATTTAAATTTTGTCAATGATATGTATATACTCAGGTAATAATTTCATAACTTTTATTATTTTTCATAGTTATTAAAATTACTTAAAAATTATCAAAAATATAAAATTATTTTTTCTGTAGTTTACTATACCTTGCTATTTTCATTATAGTTTGTTTATTATTACGTATCATATTTATATCACGCTTGTTCTTTGCCTAGTGCAGGTAGTGCACAGTTATACAATAAACTATATTATACCTATTCTTTTGATTTATTTTAAATAATATTATAGATATATTTTTTAATGTATATAATGAAATCAGAAGCAGCGATTTAATACAAACTTGAGGCAACATATTACAAATGGTATATTGTTGTTGCATTGAAGAAACTGTTTGATTTTCGAACCGAATCAAACTTGAAGTGTTCCAACATCCTCTAAAAATTGCAAATACTCATAAAAACTTATACCAACATGAAATCAGAATGCGAATAGAGTCATATATAGTATACACTATACAACGATAAAAAAATAAATAAAATAAAATAATTGTCAGAGTGAATATAGTTTAATATTTTTCTGTATTTTCCGCCATCATTTTATCGAGATAATACTTTTTAATTTGGTTTGGGTTTGATAAAATATTCAAGCAATTTTGTTTGGTTCTAGTATGAATTTGTATTCTAATTCTTATTCTAATCAAACTCGAAAATGTCTTACCTAATTTGCAAGTTTGGTTCGTCTAGTCCTAAAAATCAAGGTTCATAACATTATCTCTATATAATAATGATTTTTTTTTATAAGTTTTAACACAAATATTAATAATTTAATTTATCTTAGAGTCTTGGCAATGCGAGAAATATTTATTAGATAGATTGCTGATTGGTATATTTAATTTTCTTCTATTTTTCTATTATTTTTTCGCATAGAATGTCTGGAAGAAATTAGTACTTCAAAAGTTTTGTATGACCTTTATTACTTAGATTGATAATCAGGTTTATAGTTTTTATACTTTTATAAGAAGTAATTTTTGGTTTCCTTGGTAGCCTTTCTAACTGTCAGAAAAAACTTCCGACATCTGCGTCAAATGATTTTGAAGAAATGTCAGCAAGAACAGTTTAAAGTTCACACCAAGCTCTGCTGAGAATCATTTGTCGAATGTGATAAACGATAATTTATCATTTCTTTTAAATTTAGCATTAAAGAACACAGCACTATTCTGTGCACAAGAAACCAAGACCCGTAAAAAAATGCTTATTGTTTGGTATATGGTTTAATTTAAATTCCTATATTTTCCTTCTAATTCCTAATATTTTAAAATATTTTAATTAATTTATTATAATATTCATTTGACTTCAAAAATTATTTAACAAATGTAATATTAACTATTAACATTATGAACTTATGAACCTATATAACCAGGGCTATTCATGGTATTCATTTGCAAATTGCAAATGAACATAATTTACGATGAAGATTAACAGTCTTGGAAACTGGAAAGATTAATATAATTCTTACCATTAACTTTAATTGACATTAATAACATTTTTATAGATCCATTTATATTATACTGCAATGAAAACGACATTTTAAGTATTCCCTACTGTCTTGGTTTATTCTATTGATTCGGAAGTTTGTAAAATGTGTAGTATACTATTACTATAGTCTTAAACAAATAAAGTACAGTGTACCATATAATCCTTACCTAATAATTACTTTATCTAATGGACTATAAAAATATACATTTAATTGTATAACAGACGGTAAACAATAAACACTAAAGAATTTACAATAAATTGAAATTCTTACATTTTTTATTAACAATGTTAAAGTTATTTTTTCTATCTACAGTAGTACGAAAATAAAAATAATTGGTAACTTTTTACAGGTATCGTTAAAGAATAAATTCAATAAATGACAAAATACAGGCATTCGAAACAAATTATAACTTCAAAATGAATACTATTAAACAAATAAATAATAAAATATACTAACTGAAAATGGTTCCTTATGTATATAAATATAAGTATAGATGCAATGTATAAATATATAATATTATATAGATAAATACGCGTATACGTCTATGTATAAAATAACTTGCCCTGACTGACTGATTCATCGTCGCCTAATCGGAACCGCTGAAGCTATAACTATCAAATTAAGTCAGTAGTTTCGTTGTATGTCATAGAGACCCACTAAATGAAAGATTTTTCCAAGATTCGAATTTTAAAAAGGTTTTTAAACAAGGATTTTAAGATTCACATTGAAAATTAAAAATTTTTTTTTGTTTATAAATGACTGCCATTTTATTGCACATTATAATTATAATTGCAGAAAAAAGTATTTTTTTTATAAATATATAAATGGTTGCCGTTGGTCACTGGGGAAAATCGGGTATAATCATGCATCAAATCATTACGTCTACATGGCCTACATCTTATGTTATCCTAAATGTATGTCTGTAGCTGCTTATATACTCAAAAACTACTAGATTGATCTTGACGAAAATTTTAGATTGTTTTTAGAGATATCAGAAAAGTTTGAAAAGTAGGTGGTTTAAGCCACGTGAAAAAATATACCAATTGCTAAATCCAATTCCTGAACTTACGGTTGCCCTTCTAGGTCAAATTACTTCACATAGCCTAGGTACACCGATTTATCAGTGAACTTAGATACACTCGAACCGAGATCCACCGATATAGTGTATAATATAAATATATAATACATAAGATTTTCCAAAAAATAAACGGCACACGACGAAGCAGGGTTATTCAGCTAATTATAGTGGTATAATATCTATACCCGCAGTCCTCGCGATATTAGGTAGTCTGATATAGCTAAAAAAAATCTGTTAAGATAATATAACAGATTGTGAAACCTTAAAAATATTCAACATATAACCCTTGAACGTTGACATTTCGAACCTGCAATTAACAAAAAACCGAACAGACATAGGTACACCAAAAAAATATTGTAGAGCTTTACACTAAAAGTAAGGTTTCCACTCAATTTTTTTACGTAACGTTGATTTTACTTAATCTTAGTAATTAGTATACCGAGTACCGACGAATAATAGATACCGCTTAAGTATTACCTTTTTAACTTAATTTGAAGCGAAAAATATAAAAATGAAAACTAATGAGTGATTATAGACAACACGATATAAAAAAAGTAGGTCAATATAGGAACATATTGTTATTATGCTTAAAATAGATGTTGTTAATTGTACCCATTTTACGTGTAAACTAGAATAGTTGTACCCGCATAATAGGTTACATAAACAAGTTGGTGTTAACTAATATTTCTTTTTGGCCTTACTAGTCAATATAGTTGCTTCAGCTACAAGTAGCTTGTTAGGTGCCTAACATAAGTACTTCTGTACTAGTAAATACCTAGTTGATAGACAACAGACAAGAACGTATTGCATTGTTTGTTTACTCGTCATGAATTATGATTATAGTTTACATAATTACATATACCAAGTACCTACTTACCTACCAATTGTACTCGTGCATTTTATTCCACATAATATATACTAGGTATTATAGGTAATTAGGTTTTTTTATTCAAAAACTTAGTAACTATATAATATGTTTGACTTTTTAATAAATCATAGTCTTAATAATGTGTCACCCTCGCACTGCCATACTGCTTGCCTGGTTATGGTGGCCGATTAGTAGGTAAATACTAATTTGTAAAATTAAGGGGCTAGTTTATCACTACCCCCGGACGAATTGTGATTCAAAAATTTGTCTAGTTGTGTCTTATATCCAAATCTAATGTCATACACTCGATCCATGATGAAAATAGTAATAAACATTTTATATATCACACATAATATACCTTATACCGAGTACAATAATATACTGCATTATAATACGTACATGTCTACATACGTTACCTATAGGTACGTATTAGTGTGTTACTAAAATATTTACGTTGGTGCAAATGGACAAGCCCGGCAAGCCCGCCTCTTTATTGGTTATTGTTAGGTATTTGCTATCAGACAATTTTAGAATACTTCTTAACATATTTCCCATAACTTACATTATTGTTTATTATAGTGAAAATTGTACGAATTATTATTATTATTTTCAAGTATAATACAAATAGACTTAAAGATCAGTGAAGTATTGAATTACTTTAGTATAATTATTATAATTTATACTCTCTGAATTATTTAAGTACGTAACTACCAATATTTATATTGTATAGTGACCGTTTGGTAAATATTGAACAACCAAAATTCAGTAACACTTTCAAGTATTGCTTTTACAGTATAATAATAAACATATTTCAATATTTGTATTGATTTTATTAATGACATATTTTTTTAAGAAACTTCAAAAATAATACAAACACAACACTGTTCGGAACCAAATAATTTTTAGTCAATTACTACTAAGAATATAAAAATGCATCTGGACCAGATAAAATTATCTGACTTCTGAATCTGAGCTAAGTTATAATTGACTATTCTTTTTTTTCTTCTATACCTACGTAACTGAGTTTGGTACAGAAGTACTCCATAATAGTGTCGTATTTAAATAGTGGCTTTTTATTTAAAAATATAATGAATATGAAAATTAAATTTTGTTATTATTATAAACTATGATTTATTATAATGTAAAAATATACAGTCGACTACACGCTTAAGCATGGATGGTATAACATATTTTTTTAAATATATTAGTTGTACCAAAAATTGTCATAGTATTTAGGATATCTTTATTTTTTTCATACAAATATTACCAACATTCACGATCTGCTCTTAAAAAATAAATATTATTGTCGTCTACTAGACATCCAGAAAACTAAACCCCAAGTTATCTGTCATTCTAAACACGTATAGTTAACAGTCCAGAAATATCAGAGTTCATTTATTAAAATACACCGAATTTGATAACTGAGTACCGTACTTAAATCGTTGCTTAGGTGCAACTTTCCCCTAACTCCTTTAGCGTGTTCGTGCTCAGAATATTATCACCCAAGATGTGACCGCTTTGGTGTCACATTTGTCTATAGAATAGAAGCAATTTAGAATGGGTTGCTTATAGCTGTCTTAATAAATAACAATACGCTTGTCACTGTACGTCAAATAACACCCAGAGAAAAGTAAAAACTAAGATCATTTTCTAAAATGTATAGATCTCAACTTTTCACATAAATACCATTTACCAATACATAGGCGGTAGACTTTTAGGCTTCAGTAGACCTTTTTTTATCTACCCAAGTGGCAAGTTAAATTTATTTTCCAAATTATTTTTACTGAACTTCATGATTAATAATATTTATTATATTATATACTATACTCGTATGTCTAAATATATTTATTTAATGCCTTATATTTATATTTATACATATACCTATACTTGTGAAGAATTTAATTGTTTTAAATTGTCTATTTGCATTTTTGTTACAATAGAATTTTGAAGGATATATTATTATTAGGTTTAGGTAGGATTACTATCTATTATATTTTTATTTTTTCATTTTTCTATTTTACTATCTATACAATTTCTTTTTCGTAGAAGATTTGAACTATGATTTAGTAGAAGTTTCTTTTGAAGAAAGGAATTAGGCTATGTTATATTATAAGCTATAATAAACTATTATAATAAGGGCTAATGATTATATATTATCAAAAAAAAATGCTTTGATCTTTTCCTGGGACCAGGGTGGTAGTTTATCCTGCGGGCGCCCTTATATGTACTATGTACATTGTGCAGGATTATCTATCAATATGTGTTGCTGCACACATTAGCATGGAAAAAGAATTTTTTATCTTATAGGTTAACCATAAACGGTAGTCCACAAATAAACTGTTTAAATACATACAGTCCCCATAAAAAAACGTGGGAAGGCCCTCTGCTCCAAGTACCTAGGTGTCGAGTGTACCTATCTCGGCAAGAAGGTACCGCTCTGCTGTAGGTACATTAGTTGTCAGGTCACCACTCACCGTATAATGGATCTGTTAAATTTGAATATGATAATATAAAATCATTCTATACAAAATAACGATTCTGACTTTTGAGCAAAGACGGTCAGCTAAGTGTATTTTAACTTTTAATCCATATTCGGTAACATTCGGTAAAAATCGTATGTGTCAACTGTAATTTTTTTTAGAGTTAAACTAAACATCAAAATTGATTTGGTCAAAAATTGGTTTTACCTAAAAATCTCCGTCATCCCTTAATTTTTTTTTCGATGCTTTTAAAAACTATAGGGCATTTTTACTTTTAGCCTTCAAAGTTCAAAGTACAAACCATATTCACTTTACTGCCATAACAAATGTTGAAGTCAAAAATCAAAGCATTTTTACTGCCCCATAAGATTGCAGATGCAAAAAATAAAAAGTAATAAAAACTGCACACATGACACATCATTGTAAAATTAATGGTTTCTCTCAGAATCTTACATAAAAATTGTGTAATTTGCCTATGTGGAGTGTTTATAGATTATTTAGTTTAATGTTTGTGACATACCTACTTTTATTGAGATAATAACACGAGAATCACACGTCTGAAGGTCTTATCCGATAAGATAAGACTTATCGCAATCGACTGAGCATGGAAGCCCAGGAATTTTTTTTTTTCATAATCAGTTAGACCGGAAGTTTGAAAATAGGATACATTTTCAGTATAGTCTTTATATTTAGGTTACATATAATCGAATCATTTCTAACTTAATTGAATAAATAAATATTAATCTAATGATTGGCTAATGGCTATGTTATATAAATAAAATAAAAGTGAATGCAAGGAAATTGTTTTTCGCTTATCCCTCTAGGATACTGAGTCTACTCCACATAATAGTACCTATATTTAATATTTATGTACTGACAGATTTACTAAACGCTGAATCAATTGTCATATTTTAAAATATTTACGTGGGTACTACTAAGTACTCGTTACTGGGTTTCAAAACAAGCTGTTTACGAAATGCGTTTCATGAAAAAGTAAAAACAAAACCAAAAATGTAAGCAATTTATTTATATAATATGCCATTTTATAGTTTAATGAATATAGTAATTATATAGATGCAGAGACGGAAAATCGAAGATAGATCCATTTAGAACCTTTTTTATATGACCGGTGGTACCTACAGTACAAATTAAACAACTTGTCAATCATATTAACACTAACATAATAAAAAATACCACAATTGAAATTTGAAACATCGGGCGTGATCTATTTAGTCATGAGTCATGACATTGGGGATATTGACGACCAGCTAACAAACGAAAAAATATACTGAGAAGATAGATTTAGTCGGCCGTCGACGGATTGGGACGATAAGGTACCGTTATCTACCCATGTTGTTTTAAACTATAAACCGGGAAAGACTACCGCTGCCTTAAATCGCTAGATGGCAATGCCGTGTAGATTTGAAATGTATACTTTTAATTTTCAGATTTTTTATTCCTAGTTAACGCCGATTGATTGACCAACAGTCAAAAGACAACAGCAGGTAGGTTAACAACAACCAATGTACCAGTGTACCGCAAAACCATTATTTTATTTTACCCAATTCGGCTTCAATAATTTTAATTAACTCCAATTAATTTAGGTATGATTTGTTTTTTTATTTGTTCTAAAAAATAGAATAAGTATGATTTATAAAAATGACCCACCTGTTATCTAATGTTTTTTTTACGAAGAACAATCTAATTGTCTTATATTAATAAATCTGTAAAAATAAAAAGAAATGAATGACTGTGGTTAGGTAGTAAAAAGTACTTGTTAGGTGTACCTATATAAATTTAGTTGATCCACTTATCCTCCCTAGTATTCTAAATAGTTAAAGTATTTTCAAGGTAAAAGTCCCTATTAGATTCAAATCATCCTCCAGTAGTCTAGTATGTACTACAAAGAATTATCTTTTTTGAGTGCTAAATTCAAATATGTACCTATCTAAAAATGTATTCGTACGATCATGCAGAAAATGTAAATTCCTTCTTGAATAGCAACCATAGTACATTTTGGAAATGTATTAATAAAAACTGATCAAATAATAGTCAATAATATTCCAAGAGTAGTCACATTTAATGAAAGCACGTGTGAGCGAGATTCTGCTGAGTTTTGTCAATTTTCTTTGCTGAGAAAAATGAGTTGGAAGTTGGTATCATCGGTATTTCAACCTTTGACTCATCCTATAATGCCCACTTGACATATTCCAAAAATGATCTAAGCTGCATGGAGTTAGGTATATGGGCATTGGGCGCTGACAGTGTTTCTGGAGAATTTCTATTCCAATTACGCTCTAATATTTCATACGCACCTTGAATACTATTTAGAGTTGAGAAGATCACTTGATGGAGGACTTTTCCATCCATGCTCAAGTTCAGCTAGGTAACACCTACTTTTAAGTTCAGTGATCCCTCTTTCGTAACGTAGGCCTATGTCTATTCAATCACATATTTCTAAAGTACTTGAATCCTTCATTTTAAATTATATTACTAGGCCAATTAAGCCTATTTTAATAGAAAATTAACAATAGATTTCGCCCTGGTCAATAGGTCAACTTTTACTTGTAATTCAATTTTTAATTTATTAAAACAACGTGCATAACTCACAAGTAGATGTTATTTAATATTTATAGACTTCCATAGAGCATTTAATTCCAATAATCACGATGTTTTAGTTCAAATTCTAAAAAATAAAAATGTCCAGTTCTTGTAGGCCACTTCCGTCGTGATTTAAACCGTATTTAGTTAATAAATCCCAACTCGTATGAGTGAAATTGGATCAAATATATTTTCTGCATTCTTTGGAGTACCACAAGAAGGGCACATGTAACCCTAATTATAATTTCTATTTTAATTAACAGCTTAGGACGTGTTCTTCAACACTGTACTTTTCTTATGTTTTTATGGTGACATTGAACTCTACATGCAAATCAAATCTACTAACGACTGTTGAAAACTACAAGTCCAAATTAGTAGTCATAACCCAAGTTTTAATATTGAGATGGTTAGTTGTAAACAAGTGTTGGGCTTTGTTATAAGGGCTGATGACTTTAGGCTTTAATCTTCAATAAAGGTTCTTCTATTGCTCTATCGTTCGGCCTATACTTTAATATGCTGCCAATACTTGGGAAAAACATACTGCTGATAACGCTTGCAAACTTGAAAGGGTTTAGTGAAGGTTTTTGCAATTAACCAGCTACGTTCTTGGTATAGCTTTTCTTCCGCATGATTATTATCGTGTTTCCACTCATCAAGTTAAATAATAAGCTGAGAGCAGACGCTATTTTAGAAACAAATTTTTCAAAGGACTTTCAACAGATGATATTGATTTTCCAATCTTACTTCCCTTAATGACCTAAAAGTTCACCAACGATCCTCTCGCACTACTTCTGCGTTCCACAAGTTAAATGAGTAATAAACCTATAACATGTTTGATGTTTTGCATTAAATACGGACCCCACCTTTAATTTTTAATTGTTTTTAACACACCAATTACAACAAAGAAGTCTATTTATTAGGTATATTCTGTTATATTTCTATCTTATATATGTAAAACCTTGTTATATTTTAATTGTTTATGTATACCGCATAAGTTTTTTTTACACAGTTGCCTAAATTTGTAAAAAGAGCTCAGTCCATATATTTCATAATTAATTAATACATACAGAAATATTGCTATTGCCGTAGCTAATAACAATTAATTCAACCTACCATATTACTTAAAAGTAAAATAAATTGCTATATTAATTTGTTATGCAATACCTACCAGCTTAAATGTTAAAATACGTTAATATGAAATATGATTTAAACATTGTATGTCCAACTAAAAAGATATTTTCCATCACATTTAATTTACTGGTTATTTTCATTTATCATATTGTTGCGAGTGGCTACTTTGATTTAAAAAAATATTTTGGTAACATGACATTAACCAAGGGCAAACATGAACTAATTGTTATTAAAAACAAAGTACATATTATGTATATTATAATATAATTGCATATGATACTATGAGCCGTTATTAACTTATAATATATTGTTACAGTAAGCACCGGCATATAAGGAAAATGGTCCTTTTCCGGGCCACCAATCACAGCATAAAAGGCATAACAACACCTCATTAAGGGCTTAGGGACGAATTCCAAACTCCCTCGCGCATAATATGAACCTCGAAGTACTGCTATGAATGGGGGAAGGTCATTACGAAGAGACAACAGTACTCTCGCCATGGCTGTAATCCAAAAACCGATCAAACGGTGAGGAAAATCGTACCGACAGGAACACGGGTACGCACGGTAACACCCGTGGTTTACTAGTCGGTACGGTTAACAGTGTATATATACCGGGCGTTTCCACTAAACCATAATCAGTCTTCTTTCGTTCTTCAATATACAGTATACACACAGCTATAATAGAGTTTGAAGATTTGAAGACCAGACGACCACCAAAACCAGAAAGCGACCCAACCCAGCAGAGCCAAACAGCGGAACCGATCACAGAATCGATCGAACGGCGTGCCATAAAACAACAACCGCACCAGTGCCAATACCGAAATCATTCAGACCAGTCAACGAACAACGACGCTTACGATTCCAGCTAACGATGAGAAGCACGAGTTCCAGTGACACCGGGAGATGACGAGTATCGACGCGATCAGACGGCACACGTCCACCCGTGTCCCTTACGTTGTGAAACAGTGACGCACATTACTGGGTACGATTCTAAGCGATTCATCGACACCAGCATCATCGTATTATCTCACTCAGTCCACCCTAGCCAGTTATGAAAGTAACCGCTGTTCCGAGTACACACTATACCGGGCAGTAGCCGCTTAACTAGTTGAGTACGAGCTGCCGGTGGTCGACTCCATTCCATTCCCTTGTATTCACTCGGACAAACCATTACTCCCGTATTGTAAACTAGGATTGTACCGTTGTATAGGTCGTGCACAAGCCTCTCGCCTGCCTAGGCCTCGACGCTTGCTGACCCAACGTATATTATGTTAATAAATGATACAAGTATACGATATAGAACAGACGTGACATCATAACATTATGAGTTGTTTATTCATGGAACAGACTAAAAACTGCACTGTTCCAATGCCAATACCATGAATCGTAGATCTATAGAATGGTGTGAATAGGTTCCGGCTAAAAATAGATAAAAAAAAAAAGAATTTAAATTTATTTAAAATATAGTTTTGTTTAGTGACTAAAATCGTTATTTTTCATTAAAATATTTAATTTTATCAACATTAGAACTTGAAATACTTGTATGTAAAAAAAAATAGTGCATGTTATATATTTTTGATATATTTAAGTTTCCGTAAGAACTTTGAGGAAATTTGTATATTTTCAAGCTATTTAACTAAGAAAAATTTACCAGATATATAAGTCGAATAATTATTTCCTTCCAATTTGCATTTGGATAATGGACTATATTGTGTATATTTTGTATACTCTGTTCAAGTTAAGAAACGTAGTCGGCGGCGACCAGTTTTTGTCGGGCCGCAGTCAGGATACACCCGTTTGTCTACCCACACCACAGAACAATACCCACACACAGTCAGTTATCTATATATCTGCGGTGTAGTATTGCCACGGGGATGCACACAAGTCGGCTACCGACTACGTTTCTGAACTTGAACAGAGTATAGATGTATGATCATTTCTATTCACATTTTTTTTGTCTTCCGTATCCGTAGCCCGTGTCTTGACGTAGGTATGTATTTTTGGGAAAAATACAATCTAAATATTTACAATAAGAACTTATGATAACATTTATAATATAATTGGGGAGGAAAAATTCACTTGAGGAAAACCCTTTCCTTGAAGGCATTCTTATGATGTCATAAATTAACTATAACAATAGCCAACAGGCATAGGAAGGTTCAAGGTAGGTTCTATATATAGTTTATGCGTTGTTAGGTACCTACCTATATGTAGTATTGTAAATAGTGTAAACATTCAACAAAATAATTACCACAGACTAGATGTAATTACTTATTACTATTTACTACTAATAAGTACCTACATAAAGGTACATAGATAAATAGATGATATAATTGTTTATTAGTTACATCGATATTACATAAGTACACATTAAACAATATTATATATTTTACGTAATATGCGGTATACAATTTAGCAACAACAGAGAAAAATATATCACGAAATATCAAATTCGTACATTATATATTTATTAAAATTAAAGTATTCAGTATTTAACAACATTATTTGGATTGAAATATAAACCTACATATGACTTTGTTTTATAATTATTAAAAAATACACAATATGTCAACACTTTTATACAATAAATCGTAATATTTAAAATAAAACACAGTCTCTCGTTAATCGTAATACATTCTAAAGCGAGTATAAGTACACGAAAAATTTCATTTTAGGTATTAATTTAGAATATTTAAAAGGCTCTTGCCTCAGATACAACGATACCTAGACAGCGCAATTATAAATTATGATAAAATAATCATTAGTTCAAGCGCACATACAGTTTAATATAGTTTTACAAATATTATAATATACATGCTTGAAAGACAAAATAGGTACTAGGAAAAAAACAAATGTGCACTACACGAGAAAAATAGCTAAGTGGTGCACAACTTAACAAACGAAAAAATAAGACTAGAAGTCTGATCACGGGGCATGCTTGGCCGAATGGGAGTGGGAGAATTGCAGCTACTATTCATCAGGTCCATCCGCGTTATAAGTGCATAACGGTTGTACATAGGTACCTCCACCGGGAATTTATAATCGAATAACTGCCAGTGAGGGGAAATGAAATTAATTCGGGCGTACATTCAACGATGTCAAATAAACATTCAACGGTTCAGGCAGCACATAATATTGTACCTTATCTGCGGTCCGGGTACAGAGAAATACCGAGATAACGTTTAGGGAAGAGGGTTGATTATACAAGTTTAGTCTATACATACCGTACATAATAACATGTGCCTCCTACTATTGGGATGGCGGTCATTTTTACCATCGGCTATAATAATATGTACACAGTTATTCAAATATCGTGCACAATTATCTACATAATATTATATTTGATATAAATAATTCTTATAATTCGTCTGTAGATTCAAATCGAAATCGTTTTCGATCCCTCCGAGCATGATACTACGCTTGACGAGGACGGGATCCACTTGAACGTAAAACCGTCGAATCTAGATAAGCGGAGAAAACGGCGTAGGTTGTAGGTATAAAACATTTATAAACGCTGAACGTTTTTTATCTGGCGGAGGCACAACAAATGAAGTACGATCGCCAAATGAACAAACCCGAACGGGGGTAAATTCGAGCGAAACCGACCAAGATAGAAATAAATATGGGATTAAAATATTAAATGATGACTATAAAAGTGGTACTGTTTACTCCAATATGGATGTAGATCACCAATGGCGATGAAACATACGAGGATGTTTTGTATATAAAACCCTAACGATACATAGCCTTTACGATTGAAATCGTTAGACGATAGTTGTATTCTACTACGATGGAGGTAGAAAATATAACCGTCGTAAAACGTTTCATTCATGGAGGTTAGGTGGAAGTACATGACTTAAATAAAGACGTAGAACTATGTCGTTAATACACATGACAATAACGACAAAACTTTCGGTCAGAGATAAATTCTACAAATAATCGATGGAGGTATAGATAGTAAGTTAAAAATCGAGGTCCGCCAGTCAATACTATAAACATTATAAACTGAAAATTGTCATACTTGCATACAGAACCAACCGAGAATCTCTGATCGGTAGGAGGTTGGTCCAAAATTAAGTCGGACAGAATTTCACAAATCCACCACAGAACAGGTTAAATTGCTTACATGGAGGCTAGGTAATAACGATGACGACACTAGATTGATAATTAATACTTAAAAACCTTAGATCAAACTCGTACTAATCTTAACCACCGATGTCGTGAAGTGAAATGATCCAAAAGCAGAACCTAATTCCGAAACGATACAATAAGACCAAAGTAACTAAAGTACTTGTAGAGCACACAACAGAAAAATTTCTGTAAATAAAAACAGTTCGAATATCGCTTTGAGATAGGTAAAAATACGATAGCGAGTGAGCACTTTGCTACAATTTTATTAAAAATTAAGGTTCCGATAGCAATTAGGGAATGGGAAAATGAAGACAACAGATCATCAAATATATTTAAAAATTAGGACATGTTTGTTCAAAATTACATAATCATAATTTTTGATATTTTTAAAGTGTTATCCTCTGACCTGTATATACTTAAGTTACAATAAAAATGTTTTACTTAACCTAACCAATTTTAATATATAATATAACTTAAGTATTAAACTATACCAAAAGTTATAGACATGCAATTTTTGGTAAAAATGAATGTATACTTTTAATATACAGTCATTGTTTTGGATAACATTCAAATTTTTAAAAAGAAACATTTTAGAACTTAATAAGTTATTGTTTTTCAAAACTAATTATAAGTAGTAATAAACTAAAAAGCTTTTTCTTACTCTTAAAATCTCATAACCTTAACTTATTTAAATTTAATTTATTAAAAATAAAATGAATAATATGATAAAAATCTATTTTTTTTTTTTAAATATAGTAGAACTTTTAAATGAAGGGTCCAATCAAAAACCAATTTATTATAATTATTCAGGTATTGAAGTAATTTTAAGTTACTAGGGAAATATTTGTTTTGTAATTATTACAAATCATTAAAATTGTTGCATTAATAAAGTTCTACTACATTTAAATAACTAAAGGCTCAATACAATAACTAGATGTCTTAATTTTTACTTTTAAAATAATTTGATTTTACGATTACCCCGTATCATAATTTACTATATTGATTAATAAAATGAAAACAGACCTGTCTCTTCACAATTATTTAAAATTCCAGAGCGATTCTATTAAGTAAACAAGAATATCAAGTTATTGAACCAAGCCTTTAATTACTAAGTTTTCACAATAATTTTAAAGGGTAATTTATTACATCAACCACACCTTATAATTTATGTTATAATTGGGATACTTAAAATAAACTTATTAATAAACAAATATCATGCGTACAATCAAATTAATTTGTAAAGGCTATGAAAACCACAAATCCATAATTAAAATATAGTGATAAGACATAAAAAAAAATATACATTTGATATACTCTGCACCACGAGAGAAGTAACTCGTGTCCCGACCAAATCGAGTTTGAATCCACGCATTCCCTGCCAATTTGACATATTGACATTAAACTATCACAATCGTTAATGGTCGTGACACCACAGCGTTACACTGAGTGGCACAAAGTGAGGGAAGTGGGACCTAGTAACAGTCGCTGCTGTCAGTCTGCATGTCTGAAACGGGTTACTTCTCTTGTGGTACAGGGTATAGATATAATATAATTGTATGATAAGAACATATTTTAAGATTATACGCATAAAATAAATTTACCCAGTGAATCATACCTGTCCAGTTCAAAAAAAAAAAAAATTATAATAATAACACAATAATTTTCCAATATACATTATTTAAATGCACTTGTTAACCATCACACAAATACTATACTACTGTTCTACTCGTTATTATTTTAAGACCATTTAAATAGAAATTATTTAAAAATAAAATTCATCAATAATATAATATGCACATGTATAGTAAAGAATGACAACAATTAATGTTATAAATAATAATTTAAATTAAAATTACTTAATAATACAAATATATTTTAATTCCTTGATATAGGAACACAATAATTTAAAAATAAAGAAAACATAAATACAGATTAAAACAACATATTTCAATTTGAAATCAAAAGGACTGAATAAAAATGAATGATAATTTTAGTATGTGTAGTTACTGAAAAATAAATTATTACATTGAACATTATAGATTTTATTTCTTATAATATTAGAAAAATAACTGTGATTAAATACTCATTCTTCCAACATTTATAAACATTTTTTCATTTATCAGTCCTTGATTTGTATTTTATACTTCATAATAAAATTGAAAACTAGTATTTTGTAGTCTTATTATTGGTTTGTTTATATGATCTACTAAGAACATATAATTAAACAATGACATCTTCAATAAGAAATACAATAAACAAATCTTAATAGATGAGTAAACACAAAAATTGCTACCTATTCATCAATAATTATATCCAAATTCCCAATTAAATTCTCTTAAATTTGTCACTGTCAATATAATAAATATAATTGTACTAAAATAATGAAAGAATAAATCATTTTCTAATTTAATAAGTAATTATATGATGTTGCATATAATATACTTTTAATTTATATGGTGAATATGAAATTATACCCATTACCATAACTTACGACTTAAACTGTTAAAACAATAATTATGTTTTTATTGATTATAGTAATAAACATGTAAATAAATTTTAGGAATGTTTTTCAACAAATAAAATTCATTGATCACAGCAAAAATTAATTAAAAATCAAATTTAAAAAAATATATGTATAATTAAAAAGTAATTGGCAGTGCAAAGTAACAAACAAAAACCTAACATTTATATACTTTCCTCAAGTCGTGTTATTTTATCAATTTAAGTCTTGAAATTTTGAAGAATAAAATATGAAATAAAAATTAACTGTCTAACCATGTTATTCCAAGTTTTTATAAATCAAAATTTTAAATATTAAACTGTTATTATTTCTTGAACTCAAATGTATTGTAATTTATATTATATTGATCAATAAAACCAGAGATCACATTAAATAGTTAACCCAGCCACCAAAGTATGATCCATATATGAATTCTAATATTAAAATTTAACTAAAATTATTTAAATGCCAAGAATTCAACTAATATATAATTTAAAGCAATATTTGTATATAAAAAAACCTTAATATCAGAAAAAAATAATAATAATAAAAAAATATTCACATAGCGATGATATTTTAAGCATAAAAACATATAACAATAAGAATACTGTTTAAATTATTTTTAAATAGATATTCTTTTATATACCATCAACGGATATTATAGTTGGGTAGATAACATGTTGAAACTCATATTTCAGCTGTTCAATTTATCATTTTAGTAGTTGTTCAATTAACCAAAGTTAATTTTCATATCCCTTTTAATGTAAAATAACATATAGGCTTGAACATTTTCTACCAAAGATGCATCAACTTCATGCACTTTTTCATCATTATATTCATACCATTGCTCTAAATTTAAAAAAATAAAATATAAAAATATGTACATATTTTTATGACATAAGATTAAGTTTCAAAGATTTTCCAAGAATGTTACCACAATCTATGGTTTTATAATTTTAAAATTTTGAAATTTGTTTTGATTAAATACAATATTTTCAATTTAAGAAAGCCTCATTAGATTCCAAAATACTACTGACCAAATCATAATTTTTTAAAAATAATCAAAATGTATAAAACTTAAGATTGTAACATCCAAACTTGTTTGACAACATTTTAAAAACCAATAAAAAATTGCACTCTTGAACAAAACTTAAATTGTTTAGTTAACTTCTTAAATTATTTAAACTTACCATCTTTGTTATCTACAGCATAAGAAGTATAATGCCCAGATCCTCCCCTGAAAATGGCATTTATTATAAAAAACAATAATATATTTTTTAAATAGTTTAATTTTAATTTACCCTTCTCCATCATGTACAACTACAGCAATTAAATCAAACATATATGTATCTTTATCTTTCAATTCATTTCTCATTTCTTTATCAAAATATACAGACATATCTAATGATGCCATAGGAAATTTAATATGCGTATGGACTTTAGAACGATGAGTTTCTTCCCATCTAAACCGTTTAAGATGAAGACAAAGTATCTGAACAAACATAATCATCCAGTTAAGTATAGAAGTATAATCTTAATAATAAGCAAAAACAAATATTTACATTAGGTAAAGCGTTCATCCAAAATCTCTTAGTGGACCTTTGTTGGCTTTCGCACTTGTCACAGAAATAAAAATTTCTTTCATTTAGTTCTTCTATCTCAAAATAACGCTCCAAGCAATCTTTAAAAAAAAAAAATTTAACAAAAAAATTTATTTAATTTATTCGTAGCTTACCAGTTAATAGACCAACTGGTAGAGGTTTTGTTGGGTCTGCGTTTTTGAAATCCGGAACGTCTAGTGAAATATCTGTAATTGGATCTCTTTTTCTGGAAGGTGTATTGCATTTTAAACAGTATACCTAAAAAAATATATAATGATGATTTCCACTGAGTTAAATGTACAGATTCTTACAAATTGTATGATCACAAAATAATGGAAATTTGTGGAAATAGAAAGTGAATAGGGTGCCATATAATTGTTTTCAAAGGAGGTTTCTTAATTGATATAGTTTAAATTTGACTAATGAGATGGTTGGCTCACTGCTATGTGGATAATTAGAATGAGAATGTTTTATCAATTTTTGATTATTCACGAGGAGAGTAATCAATATAATCTATAAATCATAGAAATTTTAATAAAAATCAATACATAGTTTATTACTTTTTCTAAATTTTATAGGAGGGCAAAAACAAAATATAATTTTCAGAAGATCTAAGATGCTACACCCACATTTATTGTATTTGTATTATGAATGCTTAACATGGCAAATATACTCAGCAGTTCATGTTTAGCTTCATTAGTTTGAAAATTAAGGTGAATCAAGCTATTATAAAACTTAATGGTAAGAACATTGTATGTGTATATATAACAGTCTTTTACGATGATTCAGATTCAAGTCATTAGCATATCTAAATTGCACTATTTTATAACTTGCTAAATAATTGAAACACGTAAAAAAACGACATACAAACACATATATGTTCTTACCATTAAGTTTCATCATTGGTCGATCCGCTCTAATTTTTGAACTAACGAAGCTAAACATGAACTGCAAAGCGTATATTTAGTATGTTACACAATTATGAGAGGGAGGCAACAAATGCGTGTGGTGTTCTTTTAAGTTCTTTCTCATGGATCTACTTCTTAATTTTTAGAGTACAATAATTAGTTATTAAGTTCAAAACTAAGATTTGAACAAAATATTACCTAATGCCTTTTAGAACACCCATAAAAAAATGTAACATACAATTTGGAAGAACCTATACAAATAATTCACATTTTATTAAAATATATAAGATGATCCATTTAATGTAAAAATTAATTATTTTCAGTGCGATTGAATACATGATGAATAATTTTTTGCTACCACATTATATGGATCAGCTTATATAATATGTATAGAGTAAGGCGTACATGTTAAACCAAACGTCACAAAAAAAGTGTAAATTGAATTTAAAAACCAAAAAGATTCATATATTTGATTAAACAAAATGTTCTAAAATGTAAATAATAGTCAGTGACAGTAATTTTTCAAAATAAAACTATTAATATAAAATAGATTTGAAGTTCTGGCGTTTTATTATTCTTAATTCACCATTTATTTTTTGGCTAGATACTATTAAAATTGTACGGCCTACTCTATATTGAACAAAAGTCAAAATAAATAGTGATTAAGTGAAAAATTAATCACCTCACTTAATAAAAACCCACGAAACATCAATGACACAAGTGTATCAATTTTACTAGGGTTTTCCTCTGTTATTCCCTCCTCCTCTAACAACAATTTACTTTTTTCATCTTTCAGCTCGGAATGTAAAGTATCCAATGTAAACATCAAAAATTCATGAGCATCATGTTGATGAAATCCTCTAAATATTCATTATAATTTTAGTACAATATCATTATTAAATACGTATAGCAATTTTTGTAATGTAATTGATAAAGTAACATATCAATATTATTACTATTGCAATTGTATGGTTCACATTGTACTACAAACAGTGTGTTCAACAAGGTACATTGTTATTATCAATCGTATACAAGGTTTGAAACTTTTAAACCAGAATAAATAATAAATATTTAAATCAGTAAAAACCAAAATTCAAATAAATTGACGTTAACACAAGCATAAATTATTAGTACCTAACTACACATTATTCATAAATGTTCCTTTCTTTGGTATTTTAAAAATACTAGTATAATGCTTGTTAGACAAAAGTTATTATACTAAATATTAAACGTGGATATAATTAAATTAAAATCTAATTAAACATTTTAGATATAAGTTGAACATTTTAAATAATAACTACCCAATAGATTAAAATTGTTATTCTGTTTTAAAAATCTGAATTTTAATGTTCATATATTATTTCCACATGAATATGTATATAAAATATTTAAAAGTTATTTTAATTCAAATATATTTTGATCTTTATATGAATAAATATGACACTGAAACTAGAATCAATTGATTGAGTAAAAATCATAACTCCAATCATACTTATTTATAACCAAATCCCACAGCTCGGAAAAATTATATCAGTTTCAAGCCTTATATTATAAGCCTAATATATTATTTTAACACAAACAATATTAGGCTACAATTAGTAAATTAAATAAATATAAGAAATTACATTCATTCATTATACAAATTAGTTTATTTATTTAATATACTAGACATTTTTTCAATACACCCTTTATTAGCATTGATTCTTATAAGCCATAAAAATACATATATAAAAAAATTGATTGAGAAAATCTGTGTAGAACCTTTATGAATCAATCATTTGAAATATTAATGGATAATCTACATGCCTAGAAATGTAGAAATGTTATATCTTGAATGAATTGTAGAGTGGCAATTTTTGAACTTGCATACAAATGTCGGACTTAGTGAGATAAGTGTTATTAACTACAATAATATTATTGAAGTCACATCCCAGCCAAATAATGTAATGATATATTGGTCTAGTAATAATATTTAACATTTCTTGAAATTTGTATGAAATAAAGGCTACAACTGATATATAACAATGCTCTATAGATTAAACATAATACCTACCTAGTTCTCAATAAATGAATTTTGTCATACCCGATTATTATCATTAGAAAGTTACTTTTATACTTTACAGGGTAGATACTAAATACAACTATATGCCCATTAATTAACACGTTTCATTGGTACACATAATTAATGGAGATATATAGATCCATGCCTTAAATGAAAGAAATTCTATACACCACATAAAAACACATAAAATACATCTATCAATCGTATACGGCTATACATAAAATATAATTAGTAAATTATACATAGAAAAATACATTTTTTTATATAGTTAAAATATTATAATATGTCCCTATTAAATTAACTAGAAACTTTAAATGAGTTTTGATTTTAAATCACAACAGATTATAAATGTTTTATAGAATATAACTTATTTACTAACTTGTAGCGAGGTTTAATTTTGCAGACAATTTGAAGAAGAGCAGTTGGTGAAATTGCTTCTCTAACTTTATAGCCCGCAGGTTTTTGCCAGTCAACTAAGGTCACCAATAGTTTCCACATTTCTTGGGCTATACAATCTTGCAGCCTTGGATCTGAATTATTATTATTTTGCTTATTGCTTATCTCAGTAAGTTTGAACAATTTCATGCAATATATAAATGGCTTTAGATGACTGAAATATAGTGAAAAATTATGTAAAATAACAAAAACAAATAAATACAAGCATCTAAGTTCTAAAAGTACAAGTTAGTAGTTACATATTATTCACTTATTTATAATTTAAACTAAAATTAAAAGTGTAAACTATTTTATTGAACTATATAATTAGTAAAGGGTAATCAAATATGAAAAAGCTCTCTTAACTGAAGCCTTCTTAACCATTGTATATCCATCTAGAATACCTCAAGATTTTACACCACACTAGAATATATGAAGACGTTTTCATCTCTACATCAAAATCTTCAGCCTCCCCCTCCCCCCCTCAACCAAAAAAAATCACTATTTTCGCTTATTAACATATTATTATATTAATATTTAGATGGTTAATTTTAAATTAATGGAATCTAGTGAATAATTAATAAAATAATAAATTGATATGCATATAGTCAACAATTTAGCATTTGTTATTTTAAGTTGAATGTTGTTTTTACATGATTAATCCATAAAATATACAAATGGCAGGCTGCAGATTAAAAGATTTATTCAAACGATTTCCACTAGAAAAAAAAAATTTTCATGGTCTTCTTCATTGGAGGGAGTTAATTATTAGGTAGTACTATAATGAATACTTTTTAACCTATTTCACCAAAAAGTTTAGTCGCCTATAAACTATTTATTATACTTATTGAAAATAAACCAATTACATCACAAAATATAAGACTTAATTTATGACAGCAATAGACACTAGTTACAACTCTCATTGAGAACAAAGTGAATGTTAAATGTTAAACAAACAAATAATAAAATTGGTAAGTAAGAAGTTACTTATGTACATCAAGAATGTCCCGAATAGAGTATATCATAGAAATAAATTTTAAAGAATAAATAAATAAAAGTTTAGAATGATAATTGGTAGCTTTAGGACAGTAATTTATAGATACAGTACACACAATAATCTATATGATAGCATTAAGATAATTGTTTAAAATAAGAACAAAAAACATCAAATTGGATAATAGTTTAGTACTAAGAGCATTAAAGAGAAATATATGAGTTAGAATTTTATCACAAAAAGTAGAACAAATATTTTTAAAATATATAGTAATAAGTATTTATAATAAGTATTTCGGAAATTTTGATACAAAACTACAGAATATAGTAGTGGCCCATCATGAGGAACAGATAGCATTACCCTGTACCATAAACGAGACTAAAAGTTTGATTTTAATGTTTAGTACTGCAAATTATAATACAATCTCTTATCTGAAGTCGACATGGAGAATAAAGATTGTAAAATACAATAATACATAAATTCAACTATTTAGTGGTCTATAAATATAAATGGATGTCTAATGCATAAAATAATTTGTATAATGATGAAATTATTTGGACTGGATTAAAATAGATGATAAAGAGAAAAAAAGCAAGAAATTTGTTATTCCAAACCAAAGGTGTATAAAATAACACACCAGGATAATAAATCGTATCAATAATGGTAAAAACACCTGTTTTGAGCAAATAAATGTCTTGAAGCATTTCAAAAATTTCTTAAAGAACGGTTCAATATACTACGAAAGTTATTTTCATATATAGATAAATCTGTAGTGTACACAAACACAATACAACTCTTGTTAGAATAAAGAAACAAAAAAATAAGACTAATGGTTAAGAGACGATTAGGGAAATGTGAGTGAAATTTTGAATACATTTGAGTGTATTTAATCAACCCATTTTAGTGTATTTTTATCAAGTCAAACTTTTCTAGGTTACACTTTTAATTTAATAAATAATAAAATAATATTTACCGAAGAGATTGCCAAACTGCAATCATAAAGCAATTGTTTCCACTATTAGATATACCAACTTTTTTAGTAGTTCTAGGACCTCTTTTTAAAAAAGGTTTTTTAGGTTTAGCTTTGAGTGCTTTCTTTGGTACAACAGCTTTAAGTGCTATACTTGAATTGTTAGCAGTTTTTGGCACAACAGCTTTAGGTTCTTGTTCACTAAATATTAAAAATACATTAAGTTTTAATACACCAGTGACGGATTGCATGAAAAATGTATTAATTTAACGGTCCAATAAAATTTAATGGACCAATCATGGGCCACTAAATTATGTTTAAAGGACCATTAGCCACTATCGATTCATTTAATGTTTAGTTATTGTTCACGCAACCCGGCATTATTGTTTTAAATATGTTAGTTCAATAAACTGTAAATTAAAAACCATTGAAAAACGTGAGAGGGTGGGATAAGAATGTCTAAGGAACAAGATTAAATTGGTTCCAAGATATACCGTAACATTTTTTTCCAAAGTCATTGGTGATTATTAGCAAAATATCAAAACATTTTTTTATGGCATGTTTATTTAATTAGTTTAATGTACCATTGAACATAAATTGATAGATCATACCTAATATTTTTTTTTTGTAGATCACATATGATAATCGAAAAATCTGTGTAGAAACATACAATATTGCAATCTACAATAATTTCTAGCATTTGGAAGTGAACCAAAAAATATTGTACAATAATATCCTGTTATTGTAAAACTAACTACAAATGGTATTGGTAACCAAGATAACAAAAATCACAACAGATACAGTCAAGTATAGGTATTTTATAAATAGTATAGAAAATTATGATCATTAACAGTTTTGAAAAAAACAATAGCAGCAAGATTTTGTTAATTTCATTCTATAAATAGTTCATTTATGAATAATATTTTATTTTTACAGAACATTTACACATATAATTTAATGAACAATTTGAAAAAAAGTAATATTTATAAACATACATGATTAAAACGTCAAACAAAGAACGTCATGCATATTATAAGACATATGTAAACACTTAAGATTTTATTTACAAATATTTAAATTTTAAACACTATTCTTTATATAAAATCTAACTATACAGTTTATTTCAAGTTATTTTAAACAACACTTTAAATTTAATCAATAGTAATATTTACCAAAGAGCTTGGGTAACTGTATTTATAAAACAGTCATTTTCATTATTAGGTACTTTTTTATTAGCTCTAGGACCTCTTTTAAAACTAGTCTTTTTTGGTTTAACAGCCTTAGGTGCTTTTCTCCTAAAGATTGAAAAAAAATATTAAGCTTTAATACAATAGATACTTCAATTTATTCATTAAAATAATTACCGTCTTCTCTTTTTGTTACTATTATTTGTATTTGGTCCACGATTATAGAGAATAAATTGTCGAAGACGGTTCAGTTCATCATCGTGGTTTTTTGGTTCTACATCAGAACTACACTTGAAACTTTAAAAATAAAATATTTTAATTTAAAATTTCAGTGAATATTATAAAAAACGATATTTTTAAACTTATATAAATATATTAAAAAAATGTTAACATAAAATTTATGATTGGTAAGTAAACAATATTTCAAGCAATTAAAATCTTTTCTTTGAAATACATATTTAGACCAAATAATTAACAATATAAAAATAATTTTTTTGACTAACCAGAATATAGCCGCAGATTCGATATTTATAAATATGCAATGAGTTTTGTGGAACTCATAATGAGCAGTACTGTGTCCTACAGCATTATGCCCACAAAGAATTTGTCGGCACTCCAGGCACATCCATAATTGATCTACTCGTAAGCAAACTGAAAATAATATATAATTCTACAATTAGAATCTTTTTACTGTGTATTAAATTAATTGAATATTGAATCATTATTTTACTAAATTGATTAACACGTGCATTTTCAATATTTTTTTTCATACAAAATTGCAGCTATAAATAGGTACATTACATACTTCATTTTTTGGTACTACCTAATATTGTTCTCTCATCCAAATAATTGATATATTATAGAAAATGATAAAGTGACTGACTGATATTTTACATACAACATAGCTATTATGATGAATGCATCCACTAAGGATTCTTGGAATTCAACCCCTAAAGAAGAAAATAGGAAGTTGTAAGGATTTCAATAGTGGAACCATCTCTTTAGCAAACTACAATTTAAATATATACTAGTTGTGCCATCTTTCCAGAAAAAAATATACAATTTCACAATTTCAACACATTTGGTTCATTTTTTACCAAATGACAAAATGTTTGGACTTAAAATTTGGAATTGCGGTTCCTCAAATGTTCTAGATCTGCTAGGAAATTCTTTATTTTGTTCCATATACACATTATTTGGGAAGCAAGAAAATCATTGGGATATTTGAATAGAGTAAATAACACGGTGATTACTGATTAATTAATGTATAAAGTTTATTTATTAGTGATCTTTCTAATACATTACCTATTTACCTACAAAAATACATAATATTAGGTACCAAGTACTAGTGGCACCGAGCCCATGTATCAAAAAGGGCGACCGCTCCTCCTTGTTCGAATTGGTGGATAGATGTTAAGTAAATCTGACCATTGAGATTCGGGAATAATATTGCTTATCAATATCTCTATAAATTAGCGGTATGCTTAAATTTATTCAAACTTCAAAGCTCTATAATTGTATGAAGTAATGTATAAACAAATAAAATAATTATCGTACATTTCTCATTCCTATAAACTTGTCCACGAGCATTAAGTCCCAACGGGTTATTAGCTAGGCACGGTTGTAAATTTTTTGGTGAAAATAAACGCACTATCATCAAACCAGTCACTTAACCGAATTTCAAGAGATTATAGGCAATAGTTAGAACACAGTCCGTGTATTAAATATGTTGGGTGGCTTTGTGGTCAACTGGGTTAAATCAGTGTAGATGCAGTAAGTGGTTGCAGAGAAGCAAGATACCGTTTTGGTAATACAATAGGTTGAATTAATTGTTTTGTATGTAAAAAGTATTTTGATTGAGTATAATATTATTTATTGAAAAGTATTGAAAAAAAAAGTGGGCACGTTCGGTATCTGTTAAACGTCGTGTTGTGTGGATCATTGTAATGGATGTGTTAAATTTGAATTCAATAACATAAAATCATTGTATACAAAAAAACGATTCTGAGCGAAGACCGTCTATCAGCCTATTTTACTAAGTATATTAAATATATTAAATTATTGCCAAAACAAAAATAACTAAAATCATTATCCTTCGTTTAAATATCTAATTTTGTCCAAATCTGAACACTTAAAATATCTATCAACAAAAAAACAGTGTTTGCATAATTTTTAAGATTTTTTTGGTTATAGTAACAAATACTTATGAGAAAACTAGTTTCAATTTTTCAATCCTTAGCTATATTTAAAAATGTAACATTTTTTTAAATTATTAAAGACAAAATAATTTGCAAATTCTCATGACTGATGAATTTTGTCAACATTTGAACATAAAATGCTTATGAAAAAAAATCTTGCATGTGTATCTTTAATATTTTTGAACTGCAATTATAATAGCATATGAGGTTATTAAAATGGAAAAATTTTATCAATATTTATAGTAAAAAAACTAAAAAAATTAAAAAATCTATAATTATCTAACTAAAAAAGAGACAAATATTTTGAAAATTGTATGGTGAATAGAAAATGCTAATACATAGGCAAAAACAAAATTGTCAGTTAAAATGGCATGCGTGTACCTATAGTTATTTTTTTAGAGTAACACCAAAAAACAAAATTAATTTTATCAAAAACTAGTTTTGCATACAATTTCCAGTTTTCCTTTTTTTTGGTCAACCTTGATGTTTTTAAAAACTACTGGGAATTTTTAATTTTGACCTCTCAAATGCACCAACATAATTTTTACCAGAAAATATACCTACTGAAGTTAAAAATCAAAGCAATATTTCGACTTCATTGTCATAGACACAAAAAATAAAAACCCTACATTATAGCCACAGTTAAGTGCTATGGGCTATACCACATTGAAATATTGAATTTCTTAAAAACCGATAGTTGATAATCAAACTGATAGATCTAACATAAAACTTTTTCTGATATTTAATATGTCCTATCATTTTTTCAAATAGCTATAGAGAATCTATCCATAATTATTTCTAGTACTTCTTCTTCTACTTCTACAAACATCGAAGTACCCACAAGTATATAACATCCCTAGACGTAAAACATTTTCTATCCAATATTCATGATAATTATTGATTGTTATTACAAAGGACCAAACCTTATGGGTACTATATAACACGAATCTAGAAATTGCATAATATACATGTATAGGTTATAATATTTAAAATATAAGATGTAATACCAAATATAAACTAATAATACTACAATGGGAAATTGAGGAAAAATAATATAAAAGGTTTCCTAAAAAAACCATGGTTAACTAATAAAAGCAATCATAAATATCATAATTCAAATAGGTATGAATTTGTTAGCCGAAGCCTTTGTTAATAAAATTTTATGAATAATTAATATTAATCCATCAGGCAGTGGTGGTTCCTTGGTTCCTTCTCATTTATCTATTTAAGCAAAATGTATTACAAATTTAAACATATTTAAATAATTGTATGTACATTTTATCAGCTCCCCCCAGAAAAATATAAAAATTAAATTTAATAATTATTGTTTTTTGTTTATTAATTATAAAATTCCTCTGAGTTAGTCATCTAAACTTAATGCTATACAAAATAATACGGGCTTACTTAACAATCATCTTTCAAAACACAAGATAGGCCAGTGTAGTTGTTATAAAAAATTTAAAAGCATCATTAAGTTTGAATAACAATTCTACATGGATTATTATACTTGAGTTTATTACCCATATTGATTTTATTTTTAAATTAAAAGTTAAAATAAAACGAAAACCTGTTATATAGGTAAGACTTATGTAGATACACAATTTTTAAAACATCAATCAGTACATCTAGTAAATGTAAAACCAGTTTTAAAGTCAGACCTAATCTTATAGAAAAATCTAACAGGTTTGACCATTGACATTAATTTTCATCCGATAATTTTTCTTTTAGACACATCTAGCAAACCAAATGTACCTGTCCAACTACTACAACTTTCTATCTAACATTAGTTATTTAATAAATAAAATGTAATGTTTATTATACTTAGAGAAGTAATTTTATGTAGTAATTTATCTTGTTAGGTACAGAAAATTGTACATAAACATTTAAACTAACAACTTTACTTTTAACTGCAACCTAATTTTACACAAGGAAACACTCACAAAATACACAGTAATTGTATAGCTAGATACAATACAACCAAATAATTATTACAATTTAATAATCTAAATAAATGCATTAGCTCATTTTGTTTCAGTAGATAAATTCTAAGATGTATGCATAATTGTATAGCCTTTTTTTATTTAGACTTCAAGTTTATATAAATACTTTTCGACCAATAAATGTATTTCTAACCCATAATATAAAAATTGAACTTTAACAAATTATTACTGTATTATTACCCAGATCAATTCAATAATTTCAAACAAAATTATATTTTACTGTTTTTTAACAGCAGTTGTTCAGATAGTTAGCATGTGTAAGTACAATATCTATAGTTAATATACTTAAAGAATTATGATAAAAGTGGTCCTTTGAGGTCAGCGTTATACACAATTCGTTTAAACTACTTACTACAAACAAAACAAAGAAAACATGTCATGCTTACTTGTCAACAAACAGCATTACATGTATAAAGGTATCACATAAATTACCCAGAAGAAGTTGAAATATGATACTTTTAAATTTAAAAAAATGAAATTTATTGTTTAGAACCACATAGATAATAAGGAAGATGATGCAATTGTAATACCAAAATTCAAATAGGTATAGTGTGTAATTAAATTCCTTAATGAAAATATGAAATGATTAACTAATGTAATATTGTCAGTTTAAAATTTATGGATTATGAAACAACGCGATGGAGTGATCCGAAAACAAAATGCAGCTTTATTTTTGTACTGTTTTGTACACAGATTTTGAATAGAAAAAAAAATGAATGATTATTGTAATATTAGCACTCATTGTTGATTTATGGGAATTTCATAATATCTTATTTATTATTTTTATCTAACAGAATTGATACAGAGACGTTTAATCAGTCATACGGGTCAAGATGTTCAGAAAAATAAACTCTACAACTTATATCTTCAATCATCTCAAAAATTAAAATTAAAAAAAAAATATTAAATTAAACTTAAAAAATAAATATATGTAGTCCTTGTCTCTGCGAGTCTCAGAAAAAAAACAACAGATTTATGATATATTTATTATCTCAGAAGATATTGCAATGAGTAAATCCTCGAGGGACACCCTATATACAATAATATATCAGGCATGAGAACCACCCAGCAAAGCTGATGGTTTGTTTAGGATCTAGGTTAGAGGTTCTTCACTAGTGGTCACTGGACCCATAGGGGGTCTGTAGATGATTACTCTGGGTCCACTGAGTGGCAGATTTTTTTTATTAATAATCCAAAAATTAGAAAAACATAGTAACTGAATATTTAAATTGTACCTACATTTTTATTGCAAACCATGTTTACTTCATACTTGATATGAGTCCATGACCCAGAAAATGTTAAGAAGAACCTATGGTCTAGGTTATCAATATTTCATAAGATTAAATTTAAATGTTTAAAATAAATAGCATGTGCTTAAAATGTCAAGCATAGCAAGACTTTTTTTCCATATGAAAAAAATTAAGTTGGTGGATACTTTAGTAAGCTGCACATACTCTCTCAAAATTCAAATAAACTTCCAAATAAAATTCCTATTTTTCACTGAATAAACGTAATAAACATTTTTACATAAAATAAAATGTTGAGTTGGACACATGTATATCAATAAAATTACTTAGACATTTAGAACTATTTGCTGTTATTTCATAAACACATCTTTAAAAATAAAAATAATTCTGGTCCCTAATGGACTAGTTGAATTCTGCAAACATCATTCTAATAATGCTTGACAACAAAATATTAGGTACAAACATTAATTTGTATCAAAAAAGTTACCTCCAAAACACAGAACATACCTTAAAAATCTCAGATCATGGACGAATTCTCAACTTCAAAAATAATAATTAAGTAGGTATTACTGGTATATTTATGTCAAACGTGTGTATGAGAAATAAGTTACAAAAATATATCTTATTATGCTGTTAATAAATTCAAGATAATGCAGAAAAAATTGATGTCATTCTTAATATTTAAAATAGGGCCAATGTATTATAAAAATTATACACCTAAAATGTACATAAAAAAAAATCTGACTATAAAACCAACTTATAGATATTTTAACAACTACAATTACATTCTTAAAGCCCTAAATATATACGTTAAGTTAACTTAATTTGTTACTTCACAAAAACAATAATAAATATAACTTCAGTCAAAAGTGGCAAGCTATTAGGGATCACATACCAAAACAACACATGCCGTTTTAAAAACAATGCATATCTCAGTAATGAGACTATCCCTAAATAATAATTAATGTTGTCTAATTATGGAGAGGGTAGACCAATAGGGTACGATTTGTTTAAAAATAATGTATTTAACAATCTGTTCTTGTAAAGAACAATAATGGAATGTGATATTAGAGAAAAGAGAGAAAATTAATCCTTCCGTTGGAAGAACTTAGAAAAAAAATGTAAAAACATTAAATATTTATAGACATTTGCATAATATACCTTGCCAAATTCACATCCATTTCATTATATTTGTAATGTGATATTTATTCCTGATTATCATTGAACAGTTGTTTTAAAGATACACTATTAGGTTCAGAACTACTTATACATAAGTCTCATTGTATTTTTTGTAAAAATAAACTTTAACAATTTTAACTTGATGAAACTATTGAGAGGCACTTAATATTTAAATTTGTTTTATTTTGTTTTAATTTTAATATTAATTTAATAATATAAGTATATTCATCTTATTCATTAAAATGTCCAAAAATATTCAATACATAACTAGATTGTTTTATGTCAAACATTTACAGAGAACTTAAACTTAACTAGCAGAGATTTTAAACAAAATTTCAGATGGCAAATGTTGAGAACCACTTTTTTTTAGAAATATTGTCACTATCGAGGGTCACTTTTCCTGAAATCTACTCTAGTACCAACTACCAGAGTTAAATGTATATTCTAAAAATAGTTGTTTCTTTTAATATTTTTGTAATTTATAAATTTCATAACCATTATGAATGCAAGTGATATAATAGTTGAAGACTAAGTGGCACTTCTTCAAAATAAAAAGGAAATTTCATTCTTGATGTTATTTTGGAGTGACATTCTTTAATTTTTTAATGAAAGCAGTGAAAAATTACAATCTGTTTAAATTAATTTGAGTACAGTCATAGACAGTTATCAATAATCAATTACCCTTTTGCAAATTATAAAAAAAATTAATTATGAAAATATAGAAGTAATAGTGATATAAATATAAGATAACTACAGCTTTCATATCTGAAATAGACTTAAATCTGAATTTAAAAAAAGAAAAATAGCTCATCACTAGTTGCTTAAAAAGTATTTTTTCTTTCAATGGGAAAAATTGTCCAGCACAGAACTCTAAAACAGGCAAAATGTCTTCAAGAAATAAATTGGATTTAGGAAGCTTTTTTTCTCATTAAACGTGTTTAAAGTCTTTAAAGCACAAATAAAAAAATAAAAACCAAAACATATATCTAGCAATTGCTCGTTTAAATCAAACACAATGATTTTTCTAATATATTATCAATACATTGTACACTTTTTTCTTTCATTGTGTCTTGCAACTGAGGTATGGACTGTGTTGACATTACTTTCACTATGTACATTTACATTGTGTAGTAGATGTTACAAATACTGAAATACTTACAAGTTACAATCAACCAAATTGTTCAGCATTAAAGTGTAAAAACATACTTACAACTGAATGTGAAAAAGGAAAAACTAGATGCAAGGGAAATCCTTAATATTGAAAATTATATTACAAAACTTGACTATAACACAGAGTCGGTATCAGATTACGTCCCTCGGAATGGTACAATGTACACTAGGTATGATTTTGGTACGTTGATAACGTCTTTACCAATCTACAGTACGTTTAAAAGTTGTTAAACATTCAAGACTCAAACTAGTAGCAACTAATTGATTAGTTGGTGCTACATCATAATCGCGTTTATTTTGTTAAGTTCATATTTTTGCTCCAACTTTTTTGGTATTTTTCTTAAGGATATTATTAAGCATAGAGTATATTCTAGGGTTAGGGAGGCGTAGCCATCCAAAGTATTTCCTAACTTGACCTTGAAAGTATAATCAACTACATAAATATGTCAGTTGATATTTCTAACCCCCTCCCAAATTTTTAACCAAATTTACACCTATGTTATTGCGAATAAAATACATATTTTGCTATTTATGGATAGTTTTTAGGGTATTTAAATCAGAGGTCTAATTATAACTCATAAGCTACTTATCCAAAATTTGATTTTAATATATTGAAGTACATAAAAAAATATACTGTTTTAGAATATGAAAATTAAAACTGTATGTTCATTCAAAAAAATTTAAAAATTTTAAAAAAATATGAAACGTTTAATTTGTAAAACACCATATAAAAAAGTATAGATGTTGAAAATGATCCAAAATAACCATAATTAAGATTGGGTGTTTTCAAATACAGCCAAAAATATAGTTGTAAATAGGTCTACTATAAGTTACCTACATATTAACATATTAAGAAATAAGGTAAGAGATTTAGGGCCGTTCTTAAAATGTCTGGTTGTGTCGGATAACGCTAACCAGCTGATAACAGATTTTATTCCTGGCAGAATTCTGCCGGTTAAGTGTCCGTTAACTATAACCAGACATCGTAAGAAAGAGTGAAAGACCATTAGATAATAATATTGATTCTTCAATAGTAGGTACCTAACTGGATAATAGATTTAAAAACTATCAATAGGAAACTAATACTTGAGGAGTATATTTAAAGTGTTTTTGGTACTAGTCTAGTTGACCCCCTCCCCCCACAATTAGGTTTAGTTAAATCCCGCCAATTACATCTCTTGTGTTTCAATGTTTTAATAAATAATCAATCATTTATTGAAATAGGTATGAAAACTATTTAAAAAATGAATCAAATTGTAGGTATTTATAGATTGAACATTTAAACTAAGAATTCTGGTGGTCAAAATAAAAATAGATAAATTATATATGAATAAGTGAAAATAATAAAATTTCCGAATTAAAGGTTACTAAAGTCCACTGATGTTAGTTCATGAGCCCAACCATAAATGAAGTGAAAAATAGAAGGTAACTTTAGCCTTGGCACTTTATATCGAATTATTGGTCTTAATACCTTTATCTGTTCTACATGATCTTAAATGAGATCAACAAGTTTTAGTTTTATGAATAATATTTGCCTTTTGCAAAAAATTATTGCCGATGAATCATCGGATACGTCACGAAAAATTTGTTGGAAATTCATATTTATTGTTTCAGTCCTAAGGTATTTTTAGTATTATATAATTATTTCAGTGATGACGACGATTGAATAATTGAGGTAAGTACTCTAAAATATTATGTACGGTACCCGCTGTTATACCTATCTTATATCATTTATTTTACTACATGGATTTTACCAAACATTATTCTTAAATTATCTAATTAGGGATTTCACCTGAATACCTAACGTATATATTGTATAAAAAATGACTTGAACACAGATAGGTAACACGAGAAATATAATTGATGGGCGTCAACTAAATCTGAGTGGCGGGGGAAATACTTTCTTGGCAGATTCAACTAGACCAGTACCGTTTTTTTATGTTTATTCAAGTGCTCAGTAAGTTGTTTTATTTAATTTTTAATATTTACAATATTTAATCTAGCGCCCAAATCAAAAAAAAAAAACATATTTAATTGGGCACTATATAGTACAATGCCTTGACAATGTAAACATAGGTATTCCAACTCTGCCCTCTAAAATAGGCTATTATTCACAGTGCCCAACTTCCTACTTTACCCATAACATAATATGTGTACAATCCAAAAATTAATAAATATTATATTATAATTGACTTTTTTTCCCAGGAATTTATGATCTAAAATTATTTTGTAGGTACATTGAATGACAATAACATGCTTTACAAAAATACAATGCTAAAAATCTCAGTTTTCTACATTTTAACATTTAACTTCATAAACCCAATTAATCAACAATATAAGTGCATAAAAATAATAAGTGTTCAAACAACTAATTCAGCAAGCCTTTTACTCCCACTTTTTGGGAGAACAGTTGCATTGTCACTGATTGAAATATTAGAAAATCTTCTATTTAAATATTACATCAAACCACTATAGCATTCACCGGAATCTTTATGTAAAATCAGTTGACTTGGGAATTCTGTTTCAATCTCAAAATGTAGTGTAAGCCACCAAAAAAACAACTTAAATCTATTAATATAACACAATACTGTCAATGCTACAAAGTTATTTAAGGACTAGGGCAGGAGACGTAGATATGTTAAAACTTAAAATGAAGGAACATAGTGTAATACAGCGTTTCCCAAAGTGTGTTCCGCGGAACCTTAGGGTTCCGTTAGATGTATGAGATTATTGAGAAAATTATGTTTATTTAATGTTTGTTGTTTAAAAAATGTTTGATTGAAAATTTTTTTTAAACTAAGTTTAATAATGAAAGTCATTAACAGTATCATTAAAATATTATTTGGACTTGAGAGTTTAAGGAATTGATTTTCCTTCTTTAATTTACAAAAATTGTAGTTGAGTTGGATTAGACATTAGAGTTCCGCGAAACACAAATAATTTTTTAAGGGTGCCGTGGTCGTAAAAGTTTGGGAACCGCTGGTGTAATATATAAAAAAACAAACACACAGCAGCCACATTGAGCCGGTGACTATTAACAATATTATGAATGAAGATAGAACGTATAATCACACTTAGGGAGTTTAGAAGTGTTTAACGGTTCGGTTAACATGCACAAAATGGTTGAGTATTAACTTCAATAGAATATATTATTTAATCTACCTACTCGAAAATGATAAAGCAAAACATTTAATTTAAAATTATAAATTCGATTAAGTCAACTTTACCAAACACCCTTTTTTTCCTTAAAATACATGTTTAGGCCCAAGGCCTACCCAACGTGGTTTTATATAACAAATCAAGGGAAGCTTTCACTATAATTTCCGAGTAAGCAAGTTACCACACTAGATACATGTATTCTAATATGTTATGGATATTTGCAAAATACTATTTTCACATTATTGAAAATTCAAAAAAAAAGTTTGATTTTAAATGATCCTGTTCAAAAGTCCTGCATTTCCAATTTTGCTACAATTTATTAATAAATTAAGAGAAATATAGTTATTTAGCATTTGATTAGCAAGTACCATAATATCAAAAACTTTGATTTGCTGTAACTTATGAATAAAAAGTTTCTGCAAATTATTTTTAAACACTTGAATTCAGCATACTAAAACACATAGTTGAAGAAAAAAAGTGTCCTGTAAAGTAGACTTGTTCAAAAATGTAATCTTAAAGAAGACAAATATAAATATGTTTTTAGAATACTTATTATATCAGTAGATATGAACTGATAGGACTTAACTAGTTCATTGGAAAGAGATAATGACTAAATTTCTATATTGCATGTGGGATGGACATTACATCACGGATTCCAAAAATAATTAAGACTTGAATATTAACCACCCATTCCACTAATATCAAATTAATATTTTGAAACACATTTTGACATTTTTTAGTAAGTAATTGTTCTTAAATCCTATGTATAAGACTATTCTCTATAACTGTCTGAATTTACACCCAAGGGAAATAAAAATTGGCTAATACTTGAGGGGGAAATGTACACAGCACAAATATTCTTCTGCCAACAAATTTAAAAATATCTGCAAATAATGTTTCACCACATAATTATTTTAAAATAATAATAAACACCTAAAATTGTCCTTAGAATGAGCAAAAAAATGTTCAAATTTCATTCCAGGCAATTATACTTAAACTCACATGCATATAAGGGTCTAGGGATAGCAAAACAAACACTTATTACATTTAGGTATTCTAATTGTGAGATAAAACTATAAAAGTAATAAAATGACATGCAATATAATAAGCAATTTAATACTGTGATTAGAACTATAGGCAAAAGGTCAAAGATTAATTCCTCTGATAAACTTCAGGTTAAAGTTACGAAATATATTCTTAATAATTACTTTAATATAGTCATAAGAAAACCAAAGCAACAGGCACACACTTTAACGGTAATAATTGTATCTAAAAAATTAGGTACTACATAACATGCATTCGTTTAACTAGAAAGTTTTTAACTTACTTGCTAAAAACTAAACCAATTCTTAATATTAATAATTTAGAAGTCATAGAGCGATAGGGGCTATGGTATTTTACCACCAGTATCACCTCGTTTAAACATCTGGCTAATTTTCTAATCCTTGTTTCACCTCAAATCTCAATAGAGGTAATAACAATACAAACAACAATAATAGTTAAAGTAAGAACCTTATAATAGTAATAATAACAACAGTAATAGTAATAATAATCATTATAATCATGCTCGAGACGTCAACACCACATTGCATTCAAATATTTATTTATTACTATGGTGTCATGTACTCTCTACTCTACATTTTTACATAGCATCTCACCATTGCAACTCCTATTGTTGAGAGTAGCTTTAATCTGCTCTACATCTAACTTCAACTTCTCGGCTGCTTCGGAAATGTGAGGACAGTCCATATCTTCATCCATGACTTGTATAGATGATTGAAAACGCGTACCGTTCAGTAACAAGCAAAATAAATTTTTCAAATCAAGAATAATTTGTCAATGGCCTATAAAAAAACATACAGATATAAGCAGTTTAATAAAATATTATGTAATTTAGGTAATAAATAATACTAAATTAATTTAATAATTTACTGTATTATTCACTTTTCAAAAGTGGTAATGAGACTGTATTAAATATTTTCCACCCTAAACTGTAATGCATCAATAATACTATAAATGACATCTATACGCTAATTATAGTACTCGGAGACACTACTCACCAGCTCTTGTGGTGTAGCTGTTCCAGTTAAGGATAAGGGTTAAAGATGATCGCGACGACCGATTATTGTGACGGAGATAATGGTGGGGCGGTAATTGCCTCTGTGTCAGCGAAAACAATGGCGGGACGTACTAAAAACCGCCCCCGTCGTAGTCGACGAGAATCAGCTGGACAACGGCAATAGGTCGAGCAGGTAAAAAACTACCAACTACCTACGGGCTACGACACTGGTCTGAACTTTGAAGTCTGATAGTACGATGGATCCGACTGGAACTCGGCGCATGCGCAGAAAGTCGGTGACAAGTGCGACGGCGAACATGTAACGCGACCAACCAAAGGCGTTGGAGTCCGTATGGAGAATGGGCACACCGCCGTAGTGCCGTCTACCACACTATAGCCACGGATCCGTACGCCGTCGGGATAATGACGATTGACAGGACGGGAACGGGGAAGAACGGACGGACGACGAACCACTCTGCTACGCAGTTACTTGTGTGGCGGGGTGGGCTGGCGGGCGAGTGGTGTAGGACAGCCAACTGCGTTATTTCAATGAAAACAGCTGTTCGCCACAGCGGCGCACTGTAGAAACAAAACGACACTGTCGTCAGGCGCTCTGGCGGCGAACAATAGTTTTTTCCCCCCGACCGAGTTGTTCCCCGCCGTGTCAGCATGTCGTGTTGCTCTGTTCGTTCGCTTGCCCGCACGCGCACGTAAGTTTTGGGCTTCCTCGCATTGTAGTGCGTGCGTATGCCGTATGGAATCGGTGCCCGAGCGGAGATCGATATAGGCGATATAGCTAACGCGGCGGCCCAGTGCCTACCGCCTACGTGGGAACCCCAAATCCTGCGCATGGCGTGTGCGTGATAGATCGAGCGGCGGCCGGTGGTTCCTACGGAGTATAATAATATGTTCCTACAGATTAATATTTAAATTATGTGTGATGACATAAGCTGGCATAGTGGCGTATATCAGTTTTCACTAATCAGCGATAAACTTGTTCTTTTCCTCGAACGAATTCATTGGCCTTTCCCAGGCTTCCCAATCATCCCGCACACGCACTAGACACTATTATTTCTTGATAATATTTTCGTCGGGTCAATCGTAAAAATGGAAAATGGAATGTTTACGGTTCCCAATTATACCGTGTCATCCTGAGTCAACTGTGACCCGAACGACAGTATGATTTTATTCTTGTTATAATCAAACGACCAGGCTATAAGAACCGTTGCCGCAAATCCCGAAGTAATCGGCAATATTTTTCTGTGGTAATACAGAATATAATTAGTGACACGACTCGTCGGGTATATAATATTAATTGATACCCTGCAGTGGCAGCCCGAGCACAGCAGGCACCTATCCTTAATTTAAAAATAACTCTTGAAACATTTTTTTCTCGCTCACCTTCTCCTTCCCTATGGGTCTTCTGACATCTGCGTAAGATAAATCTCTTCGACTTGTGTCTTATACTAGTCAAATGGCAGGCCTACTCGCCGACAAAATATAATGTCTATATGCAGTTATGCTACTACGGCCTACACGCCCCATCAAACAACACACCAGTTAGCTGATATATGTATAAAGCTACACACTGTTTAGTACTCAACTATAGGTACACCTCGCCACCACCATTGGTCGTTAAATAGAATATAATAATATATTACAGACTCTACAGAATAAACTATAAGAATGGTCCGATGATGGACCATCATGGTCGATACATATATATGTATGTATTTGTGTGTGGAGATAAAACGAGTTTTCTCCCCTTCATAAATCATGCGAGTACCGAGTACCTACAACATTAATATTGCTGTGGATCTACTATCGGCCCATCGGGAGTTTTAACGTTTAACAATATGGCGACTACCTTTAAAGCTATATATGTATACACACATATACATATATAATATAGCCAGTTAGGCTCACCCCTATATTTTGTGTAATATTTACGAAGACTACCACACACTGCACCAACACCCCATCAGTATGTTAACCACCGAAAAGTAAAAGCACGCTGACTCTAAAATTTTAAAACATAAATCCTTATTCTGTACAAACATGTATTATGTGGGCATACTCTCAGCTCAAGTTATCATAAACCGAAAAATGGTATCGCTTGCAGACGGTATTCAGCAGTTGCTGCACATAATAAGGATCGCTACATCCTACATGGCAGCTGCTTCTTCGACCCTCTATAATTTGAGACTATGTATAGATGTACAGTCGCCAAAAAGAAAATATACACATATGCGATTAGTGAATATATACATATACATTATACATGTATACGAATTACAACTTACAAGTCTCCGGGACCGAACAAAAAATCAATATTGTATGATATACATAATACATATATATATTATTATTGTGCCAAAAATAAACAAGTGTCCGGACTCTGCCGAGTGTACAAAAATTATTTCAGCAGGTGGAAAAAAGTCCACAAAAAAAAATTAAACGGAAATAAGTCCAAAATAATAAACACACCACGGACAAAATGCCGATGGAAAGAAAAGTCCACGCGAGTAGGTACTATACAGTTATACTATTTTATATTTTAAAAATATTTCGTTAATTATAATTCGAAAAAGCATAATACAATAAAACTTAATACCTAGTATATAATGTAGATAGCAGATAATAATAATAACTAATAGCCTAGTAGCTGATGTTACTAAGATGAATAATAATGAAAAAAATAGTAGGTCCATTGGTGTGTATCCATTCCCCTTGTATTAAACTTGAGCAACGAACTAATATTATAGGTACTACCAACTGTTTTGTATTGACTTACTTTATTATTTTTCTAGTTGTTTAATTTTTGTATAAATATAGTATATACCTAAGACGGATGTTTTTTAACTGTAGGTTCTATATTGTTATATCATTAACTACCTAGCGACTCATTATAAAACAATTTATAATTATAAATTACAACTCATAACACAATATATTATGTTTTCATGAATTATATTTAAATTTTTTTCGGTGGATTTTTTTCCGTGGGCTTTTTTTGTTTTGACTTGTTTCATACATGTAACATGTGCTTATTGTGATGGTCTATCATAGACTAATAGGAGATGAGGTTATGTAATATAGAAAATATTTAAATATATATATTAATTATATTATACGTCATAGGGCCATACCCTCAACACTCATACTATGTATAATACTTATTAGTTATTAGTCATACTCATACACGATACGCACGTATTTTCACATTGGCCAAAATATCTATACGTCCTGTTTATAAAGAATCACGGTAAAATATTCCTAGGTGAAATGTCCGGTATCCTTATAGAAAAAATAAAAATTATTTTTAAAAATAATACAATAGTTATGATTATTATTTACTAAGTCTTGTTCTATAAAAATTAATAATTATTCATACAAAAGAATAATATTCTATATGAATATGGCTATATTTGAGTAAAACTCGACAAACCAGATAATTTGGATAAAAATTAAAAGCAGTGGTTTAATATTGCGTGGACCTACATGTCGAGCAGTATTCAAAGTCCAAAGAAAGTAGCTATATATGTATTGGTACATAGGTACTTATGATAATATTATTATACTAACAAGATGTGATCGCTGATATTGGTTGGTACTCACAAGATTAGTTGTTAATTACGTCAAGTAAATCATTTAATTAAAATTTATGCTAATATAATTGTTCATAACATCTATTTTTTTCCTTATGCCTTATTATATGTACCTACCGGTCTTTTTTACAGCAGACTTATTTACTTGGACTTTTTGACAGTCTACCGTTTATAGCATGGATAAGCAACTGGTGGTCCTCGTACCTTTTTTATCTGGCCTTTGCTACATTTTCAAATGATTAGACGTACAATTTAAACGTTTATCTTTATTTATAAATTACGCCGTTCGTAAGTTATAAATTCGTGCAATAATCCTATAACCGTTGAAATTGTAAGCAAAATGCTATATTCTTTAGTTTGAATTATGTGAGTCACAACAAATCCACTTTAATATCTATAAAGGAGATTGATAAATTCTTTCTTTTGGAAAGAATTACCAGTTGAAAAACATCCACTTTTACAATTTTTCTATTGATTTTCCATTTTTCCATTAAAAATGTTATCTATGACTAGGATCTATTCTAAGAGCTATCGCTACAATACATCATTAATCTCTTGTTTCCATACATCGAGCACGTTTTGGTAATATTATATTTGTAATTTGTACTACTTAAATAAAAATAATATTTATTTTTGGTTCAGGTACTTAAATCTTTGTAATATATATACGATATACGATATACTTTAGAAGTTTAGAAGTTGAATATTACGCATTTACTCCAATATGTACCTATAAAATACTTAATGTATCTGTTTATGTATTAAAACCACGACCATGACATTATGGGACTGAAACAATTAATATAAATAAAGTAGGTAGTTATTTTATTGTATTACATACTATTATATTTACACGACTTCAACTATTAACATATTATGTAATTAAATCAGTTAGTTACATATAAATATATAATATGTATATAAGTCATACAGAACTATTGAAAAATAACCAATAGGAAACTATTAATTATTATTAACAAAAACAAAAAAAAAACACAGAATAAAAATATTTTTGTTTAAATTGCAATATTGTCTATAATATGTTTTCCATCAAATACGCAGCAACCTAATTTGTGGAGAGCGAGCTCTCAGATATCATATTATATAATTTAAACAGGTACCATAATATGATTGGCCTACTTAGTAAAAGATCAATACTATACTTGGAAAACAAAAAACCTAGTCGTCTCTAATATTTTAATTTTATTTATTGCTTTAAATACCTTTCGAGGTTTGAGTTTTGGTTATTTGTGAATTACGTTAAACTATTTTAAATAATAATCACTCTATAATGATTGACTACATTAATATTTGGCGAAGTAAACTATTAAAATTTAAAGTAATCAATTGTTGTTTAAAACACTTTTAAAATGTATATCATATTATAAGTATATGTATAATATTTATTTGAATAAGTGTATATAATATTTGTAAAGATATAGTTCTTCAGAATATATTGAAAATGTTTAATATTTATTATAAGTTGGAATATTTCTAAGGACTAGGTTATAATACCTACTGGAAGTATCGAAATGGAAATAGGCAGGACGTCGTACGTGAAAAGTCTATTCAATATAGCAATTAAATAACAAGCATGTGTAGTTTTTTATAAATATATAAGACGTAATAGTTTTATCTAAACAAATAAACACTAATTAGTTAAAATATACTTAATTTAATCGTCCTAAACTAAAAACGATAGATGTCGATAAAAGAAAAATACCGTTTCGTAGATGTATAATAGTATGGCCAATATAGGTTGATGAAAGTATACACATTATACATGTATAGTGTCGATTTGATCTAACAAAAAGCATATCTGTGTTATTGAAAAGTCCTTAAATATTTATACATTATATTTAAATAATTTACAAAAGAGTCATGGAGTGAGTTCAAAAGATTATCATTAATCGAAAAAACACATGGGTACCTTTCCGGTTATCGCATCTATATGCATACAACATGTTATTATACTTCTCATGCCTATACCAAATTGGAAACACGTGTATAACCCGCTGATGAAATATCAAAAAAACATTCTAAAATAACGCACTCTATAGTCTACGGTGTAGATTTTATCTAAAACTTGTCCGATTATCATACATCATTATAATATTATATATGTATTATGATTTGCCCTTATAGTTTCTAAAATGTATTCCAATGTCACAGGTTTAATGAATTCCGGTGAAAAATGGGATGATTATTCAAATTGAAAAAAAAAACAAGTCAATGTAGGCATGTATACCTAACCTATCTGTTTACATTCAACCTATATGGCTATATAGTACAAGTTAATACACAGTATAATAGATATAGGTATGCATTCTGGATGATTTTTTTACGGCGTGACCTTTCTAAGCAAGTAGGCAGGTATAGGTTGATATTCCGTCTAGATGGGCCATCGAACAAAACACGAAATAACGCTCCTATTATAATTTATTATAATTATAAAATACCCAGACGCATCATAAAATGCAGTTTCAAATCCGAACACATAATATAGTAGTTATATACATAATAGGTAATATTCAATTCGGTTATATTGCCATCAGCCGTGAGCCGTCACGTACTACGTAGTATAAGGTGCAAGTGAACACTGGCAGCGGTCCCGCGCCTTATCGATGTCATTCTAATGTTATTTTAATGTTATTTTTTTTATGTTATCTAGCTTTATTATTTCTGTGGTACCACTTACCACTGTGTATTTCGTTTTTTGTTTCCACGCATTACGATTACACAGACTATCCGACTGTAGGTATATAGCAGTAGAGTCGGTTTTTCTGTTGTAGACTGCACTACAACTGCAGACTGTAGTCAATAACTCTATATAGGTACTCTATACAATAAACATTTACTATACACAAATACAAATATACATTGCATTATTAGTTACCTATTTCATTGTATTGTGTGTAAGTACATAATAGTATATACGTCCATCGTGCATTCCACAAGCCACACCAAAATATAAAAGTAGATATTATAAAAAACGTAGGTATTGTCTATTTTGTTTACAATCCTATATCCAATAATACCAATAATACCAATACTATATCGTTAGGTACATTATATTGTAATACGAACTCATGAATTTAACAGTTTACCGTATCTCGGGTAGAAACTGTATTAGGTTATTTAACAAGACTATAATATTATGATACCTCTTGTTATTTTCCCTTTAAGTTGATTGTTGATTGATTGGGCTCGTTAAAATAATTAATTTTAATGCATATTTAATTCCTACTCTATTCTCAATTTTGCGTTTAGATGTATAAAGATTGTGTACTATTATAATAACCGAAGTACCTTCCTAATGGTAGTATAACATTGTCTACATAGACATATGCTCATAAAGTTATAAAAAAATATAATTTTTAGAAGGTACTGCTGCAGTAGGTACCTAATACATATTCCCTATTGTCAGCGCATATATACCTACGTGTATAAAATAAAACGTATTAGAATTTTCGACTTTTACCGGTTGAGGTTGGCCTTGGAAAATTATAGAATATAATATGAGGTGCACTTACATGTAAACCATCAGATGTATACAAAATAGTATACGGTCGTTGGTCGGTCGTTGAATAACTATAGGTAGGTGCTACCACTAATGGTTTCGGGTTGCATGATAAATATAATATTTTACGAGTAAGGTTGAAACTTGAAATTGAATAGTTTTGTATTTTGAATTCTTAATTCTTATATGAAAAACTTAACATTTATTCTTATAATTTACTACGAATGACTATTTTATTCAAAACAACTACCTTTTTTAATGTATGAATAAAAAAAAAAATAATGGACAACATTATGTTTAAACTAGATATCTATAGGCTATAATAGGTAGGTATTAGATATTCCATATTATTACTTTAAAGAATATACGAATAAGTAATCATTATATTTTTGGGTCAGAGAAAACAGCGGACGAGAAGCGTATTTATAATTTTGATTTATAAACTATAAATTATATATTAATTAAGTTATAACAATAAAAAAATTTAAAACGAAACAAAACATATTAATTTTACATAAATACTATAATAATAATGGCAACAATATCGTGTTAGTTTGTTATTGTGTATTGTGCACCAAACTATATTTGTGTATTCGCCTATAATTTAATATAAAATATAAATCCTACAAAATATGCAATAAATTATAATGTTAAAATAAATAGTGAGTGCAATACATTACTAAAAATTACCAGACATACTTTGGTATGTAGTACTTCTTGAGAAGTGTTTTAACCAAAATAAAACTAGGTTTGTAACTTATAATTCACCAAAATGATGAATTTTAAAAGTATACGTTTTGATACTTTTAATTACGGCTTAGAGCAGTATGTCCTACAGTCTAGAAGTGAAAGTGTAAAACTAGTAAAAATAAGAAAGACTAAGTGAGAATAACTATGAGAAACGAATAATTAAAAATATGTAGTTCAACTGCAGTCTGCAACATATCAAAAACACTAGAAGTATAAAAAAATAATAACCCAGGAAGTTGCTCTGCCGTACAGTTAAATTGTAGATTTTAAATTAATGTTCCATGTCGGGCGATTGTAAATTCCACCGATTATACATTTATACTTTTTTGTATGTAAATTCCACCGACCACCGGTACGATTTTTTACGTATACAAAAATGTAAATTCTACTGGTAGGTACTATACATTTTGACCTGTAAAATAAATACTTTAACTTCATCGATATTATTTTTTGACCAATTTAATTTTTAAATTCAATCGAAATAAACCAAAAACAATTGATAAAATTGATTTAGCGGAGACTGTTAACACAATAAATTTATAGTAGGTACTATAATAAGCATTCTTAATTTCCAAATTCAAAACCTAAAAAAATATAGATATTATATAGATTGACGAAAAAAAAATGATAGTACAAACTAGTAACTACAGAGCTCTATGTGTAAAAAACAATGTCGTAACAATATCAATACATCATTGAACAAATATTTACTTATATAATTTTTATAAATTTTAAATTCTGGTAAAATATTATATACATACATACATACATATAAATAAAAACTACTTCCTCGAGATATTATGAAACAAGGTATTGAGGTAAGATATGTAAAAATCGAAAACGATAAGTAATAGCCAAGTCGGTAGTTATTGGAATTGCTAAGTTAATTAGTGATATTCTAGGAATTTATTAATTTTTGAATGTATGGCAATTAGAAGTTTCTTAAAAATATTTAAATAAAATAAGCATTTAGTTTTTTTGGGTAATTATTTAAATATTTATTGTAATTTGTATGTGAATTAATTATATCAAATTTGGTCACATTTATCGCACTCTATTGGTGATTGAAAATGCATCAGTCCCAGTTTTCTGTATAGACCACGGCTGAATACATACTCACAACGTAAGTAACTAAGAAGTATAACTAATTTAAGGTTAAGTTTTTACAATAGTAAAATAGTCCTTTTTCTCTTAGGTAATATTTGAACTCAGAATTGTACTGTTCAACCTTTGGATATGAGATAATATTTTTGTTTATTAATTTTTTTACACGTATACATACAGTCATACTTTATACCTACTTCACTTTACACAATATCTATATAACATGAAATTTACAATAGAAACATACCTATGGTGAGTGTATTGTTGATTCCTTAATACACGAGAAAGAATCGAGTTTTTAACTAGAAGGTACTTGATACTAGTTTCGAGACTGTATGTGTAAAAAACAAGAATAAATATTGTACAATTCTAAGTTTCAATATTATCTAAGAAATAGGATGATTTTACGTTAGTAAAAACTTAAGCTTAAATTGGTTTTACTTTTTATTTATTTGGAAATGTATCACACTATTTACTATGATTTAATTTATGACATTAAATTTTCCACTTATTAAATGTTCTTGAAGGTTACCTTTTAATTATTTTAATTATTTTTCTTTAGGGTCAGTCTATTATGCATACAACAATATCATATGGTTTAACCATATACGTCTTTGGTAATTTATACTTATAGGTATACAATTATTTTTTTATTCATATATGACAATTTTATTTATACCAAATAACATTTTTGTTTCACAGATTAAGTTATTCGCTTTAACTTTTAAACCTAAATTTGATAATATATTAGGCAGGTGCTTAAGTATAACAATTAAAATGTTTTCATAATTTAAAAAAGTATGATATTTTTAATCAGTTGACAACATGAATTTTATGTTATTAATATTTTTTTTACATTTACTATAGATACTAGCTACTAACTGATTTTGACGAATATAAAAGTGTAAAGTATTAAAATATTACGGATTTAATAATCCGTTTAATATTTAATAATCTAAAATACGCATAAAATAAATTTCCAAATTAAGACCGAGCTTACAATTTGTATAATATGTAGATATTAGGTACAGACATATAGTTATGACTCACAATATATAGGTACAATAGCGAGAATAGACATAGTCACAATACCATATTATAGACATACCTTTAGTCTTCAATTAAAAAAAATATAATAACATAAAGACGAATATTATATTAATTGATTTCTATCGGGAAGACAGTTAATATTTAAGCATACACGCTGCAGTATAAAATATATTAACTTGATTATAATATTAGTGTTTGTCGATTAGCGATGACGTAGTCGTACTTTATACAGCGTGCCTATACTGTCTAGACATTTTAATATATGTTTAATGATCATTTTATATTATGTATTAATATAATATAAGCTTATAGTCTATACCTACTAATTGAGGTAAGCAATATAGGTAATAGGTATTAGGTATAGGTATTGTACTATTTCATAAACGTCTAGACACCCTGCATGACACACGTGTAAACGTTTTCTCACAAGAACAGACCAACAAACCCAAATAAAGTACTATTTAAAATCATAAAACATTTTAATAACCTAACATTAGTGTCTGTATAAGAAATATTAAATATGTATCCATCTACTTGAGGACTGTCGAGCGGATTGCCATATCATATTATCATAATATTAAATATTTCAATATGTAAAATGTAAATATTATACGGAACCGATTACCTTAGTAGGCAGTAATAATATTATACCAGTCCTGTATAATATATTCCCTTTCGTGTCATTCAAACATGCATATTATTTTTGTTGTATTATCTTTGAATACGTCATGTATGTTCGTATAATTGTAAAGATATCAAAAAGTCATATATTTAAATAAAAATATAGCATAAATATAATTTTTTTATCTTATAATTTGTAAGTATACCATTAATTATAGAATGCAAGTACACATCTACTCATGGTAATATATAACTGTACCTACCTATATAATATGTTTAATGTAGGTATTTACAAAAATGTCTCAGGCGTTTATTAGTAATAAACAAACAAATGTGTAGATTATGTAGTGAAGGTACCTCCTGGCTCCTATATTATGTTATATACCTAGTTACAACTTCCCAAGTAATTAGTTATACATCTATATCCATATAATACAATATATTTGATCATTATATGGACATTTCGGTCGATCACAGTAGCCAATAGCTTAATAGTATTCTTGTGGAGTAAATTGATGTAGGTAACTACAAAATAGTTTAAAAAAAAAATCTACGAGATTAATATAAATATTTATAATACATACATATGAATTTAAGCCTGGGTAAGTTAATGATAAATTTTAATTAAGTTAAGTTGTAGAAAATATTTTAAAAAGTTTTAGTTATGGAAACTTATAATTAACTTATTAACTTAAGTTAAATTTACCCAACAAATATACTTGGCCAAACTCCGTGAAAAAAACTGCTCTAAAAATTGTGATGTAAATATATAATTGTATACATAAGTCTTTGAACCACAGATATTATCATTTATATTAAAATAGTTTGCTAAACTAAATTATTGAACTTAGCTTGGTCACTTTAAAATTCTTTATTAGTTGTACACTGTCTATGATATAGTTGTAGACTTTATTAATAATATATTATTATGTAGCTACTCATTATGCTATGGTATTTTTAAATGTTTAAATATTAAGTCATGGGCGGGCGGTGGAAAATATTATCTAATAAAATATGATAAATACTCTACAGCCTACAATAATGTCTTGAATGGTTATAAGTTATAACTTATAACCTTGTTGACATTGTTGAAAGAATGCTTTTAAAAATAAAGCATGCACATCTACATGCAATTTCCTGTTTGAATATTATTTTTTCAAAGTTTATTATTTAAATACGAATTTGCAATGTTTTCTCAAGACATTTTTTTCGTGAATCGTTTTGCTTTCGTTAATATTATACCCGGCCAGTTTTGCATGTTATATTGCCTATATAAGCATTTTAAGGCGCTCATTTCTTTTATACTTGCGTGACCCTGCAACCGGGCTGTGGATTTTTTTTCAAATATTTAAATAGTCAGTAATATGGTTCAAAATAATGAAAAGTAAATGTTTATGTAATAAATAATAGGCATCATCAGTAGTAATTTTATTATATTTATTATTTAATTGTCATTTTGTTATGGTTTAAGACAATCAAAGAAAAAAATTCAATTTTTAGAGTAGTGATCGATTATAGTATTAAATTTACAACGATGTGTGTATTTAAAATTTCTTTTTATTAAAAAAAAATAAACATTAGAAATTTTAGACTTTTCCGAATAATTAATTACCTTCATAAACACGAAATAATATATATTATAGTTGGAATTTACACTAATGAAGACACATTGGTATTTACTTGGAAAAACAATGGTTCAACATCTGAATTTTAAGAAATATTCAAATATGTATATTAATTTTAGTGATTTTACACTTTTTAGATATGTAGGTAATTGCATTATTTTATTTTAAATTATTTAATTAATCACACAAATGGAAATAATAACTTCAAATAAACGTGGTGAGTACCGGTAACAATGAAAGTAACAAATTATAGTCGAATATGCCAGACACAATTTATTTTTCTATTAATGCTCACTCTATTTTGCAACCGTAAAATACCATTTGATTGGGTAATATATATTATTTGCAGTCTATAGCTGAATATTTTGTATATAACGTCAATTATATCTACAACGTTTTAATTTTATGTGCTTGTGTTGTGTGTCCGTGTGTGTCATAGCTACTAATTGCCGTCGCGGAAATGAAATGCGAGCCCAGTTCGCTTATTCTATATGTTGCAATCTGTTCGTAATGGATTACCGTTTTTGTCTACTGTAGCACTGACAACGTGCATAATACTTAGACGTATTACGTATATCATATATCATATATATATATAAATAGTTAATTATAAGTTATTATGTTAACAATAAAAATAATATGATATAATAACCCTTTTAGCATTTAGCACCTACTTGATGGTTATTTCCTACTTAGTTCCAAATTGTGTTAAAGTAAGAATTTCCAGATGGGTGCCAAAGAGACCTTCCTAAGACCGGCAGACCGCTCAATTTATACGGACGTATTCGCAAAACGAGCATGTCAAAATAAAAACGATTTGTGGACTTGTTGCCCTGTTGTCCGACGATGACCAGGGCTGTCCCGTAGTTTTTCGGGATCGGGAGGAAATTAATGTTTGATCCGTTCGACCATCATAATACAGTGTGATAAACAAAATACTCACTGAGATGAACAAAATTCTTGCAAATGTATTTTTCCAAACCTTAACCAATCAAGCTCATTTAAATTCATGTATTGCATTTCATTTTCAATAACTTCTTAGTAATTTATTACCAAATATACAGAAAAATTACGATTTATCCCTGGATAATTGTAAATGTGAAGGTTTTCGTCTAAAAATATTATCTGCACCGTCACCTACAGTAGTAAACTGAGCTTCGTTATCGCAAGCAAGCAGCATTATATATGTATGTAATATATAATATATAATAGATAATAGGAGTATGACATATGATAATATGTGGCTGACGCAACGAAAATAATTTATTTTTGTTTTACTTATAATAATATTTTAATAGGGACATTTTGGTTTTTCGTCCGGAAATAGCTCAATAACTGCGACAGTCTGCTTATTATACATCGAGTTATTAAGGGGGCCTCCGAAAAATATTTCGAAAGTAGGACCTGCGGCAAAATGGTTTAGCGCAAAAACAAAATGTCACTGCAAAGATGTCTCTTCAGGACAACGTAAGAGTAATGATAATAATCAAAATCAATAATTAAAAACAATAACAAATACCGCTTGTTACGCTTGTTACAAACAATAATGGCCCATATCTCCGGGTGCAGTGACGATATTTGTCCATCTGTCGTATTTCGGCCACACCTATAAGATATCTATCGTGATTCCGGCTGAAGATGTTGATAATCTCGGCGACGGGCGACGGCACGATGGACCTGAGCGATTTCTACTCACATAATATATGAATGAGACGGTGGCACGACACACTATCTATAAAAATGAATGATAGTTTTTACCACGTTTGTGATATTGAAAACAACCAGTCCGATTCACTTGAAATTTGAGAGACATCTTCAAATAATGGGTCTCAGCCCTCAGGGGAGTGATTATCTACATGAAAATTATCCAATATTCTTTCTGGAGTCAGCAACTAACGAGACAAGTTTTTTACTAGTGGTTCGCTCTAACGAATTAATCTATATAAATAAAATGAAATATGGCATATTTTCAAAAGGAAGACATTATCGTGAACCCCTAGTGGTTATTTACTAATTGTAATTTGGTACATATATACATATGGAACATAGAAAGTTCAGTATCTACACGTGAACGACCAAATACACTTTCCGGGATCGGCATAATATAATAACGAGCCAAGTTCGTTACCAGTCGTGCACTCTAACGGATTAATCTATAATCTATATAAATAAAATATTGAATGACTCGTCCTATTCAGTTGCAATTTGGTATACATATTTATATGGGGCTTAGAAAGGATACACATTGGATCATATGCTATAGTGCCGTCTACGAAAGGTAGGCCACGATCATCACGCGTCTACCGGCCGTTTTACGGCATGGGTCTCCAAACGATTTCCCGCCTAATATAATTTTAAATCGTGTAATGTACTGCTGTTAACTAAATTATTATATTAGATCTACGTGTCATCAACAACAAAATTACAAAAATGTAAACTAAAATGCTATAAAATACCACCTGAAAACCATCTGTACTATAATAAAATAACGATAATAATATTACTAATAAACGGAGAACTCCTGGATTTACGAAAAACGCCCGATAGGTTGGGTGGTCGTGGTCTACTTTTCGTTTACCGTGCTATGGGGATAGAGCCATATTAATGCAAAAAAATATTACCGATATCAGCGATGGCCGATGAGTCACTGACTTCGGTGTTCTATATGTGCATGCGACTTCTCTCATACATAATATTTGTTACCAAATCACCATAATAATGTTTTGAATATTATATTATATTAAAAATAGAGTTTTAATAACATAAGTATTAACCACAAATTAATAAAGTAAGATATAGAATGATTCTGTGATACTACCTCATCTATGAATAACTATGCGAAGAGTGTATTGCGCATGCTCACATCGAACACGAACACCAAATTCATAGACTCATCAATAATATTGGCAACAAAATAATATGCTGCAGCTTCTTCTATAGTATATGATCTAAATTCTAAGGTATAATTGTGGGGACTTTGTCCCGCATTATCATATACCTATCGAGACCACGTTCCTACTTCCTACTTGTATTTTGTACCGCTGTTTCAGCTGTCGTTATATGGAATTTCGAACATAGTACCCATGATGTAGAGAAGATAAAGGGAGGTTCACAGCTGGCCGTGCCATGTGGAGCTGTGACCAGCATTTTGTTATCTTTGTATTCACTACTCTACACGATGGGAGACTGTAAAATGGACGATAATATTTCAGCCCATCTGTTTTTCAGCCGTAAAATAATACCGTAGACAAGTTTGTTTGACAGATCCGTATTTTAGCTGACAATTAATATTGTGATCAACTTGAGGTGGTGATGCATGGCAAGTCGAAGGATATTTTCTTTTTTGGTCGAGAGCGCAGCGCAGCTAGAGAGTGACCACTCGGGTATCACTGGAAATCATTTACGATGTTGGTGACACTGCTAGACACTGACATAAATATATTACCTATAACCGTGGTTAACACAATAAAAATATCATGCATATTTATGGCTCGGATTAAACATTTGTCGACTAAAATACGGTTCGGATAAAATACTGGTCGGATAAAATATGGTTCGGATCAAATATGGTTGTGATCCAATATTTTTCGGCTTAAAAATTGTCAGATGAAATATTTTTGACAGAATTAATGTCGGCTAAAATATTTTGGGAATTTTTATAGTCCCTTATTTACACCACCAAATTGTTGATAAAATTTGCGACCAGAATGGGAACAAGTGGTGTCACTATACAGTGATACATTTTAAAATCTGGTGATAGATTCTGAAATACCAACCTGCCGTGATTTATTGCTTCAAAATAGTGCCATTGAAGGATACGGGAGTGGTATCACCTAATCTTCTCTACATCGTGATTTAAACCTACTTCCTAGCCACTTCCAACGAAGTCACGACCGGGAATCGTTAGAGGTAATACAGTCCCAAAACTCTAAAGTATTGATATAAGAATCACATTTAAACTTTCCAAAATATTTTGTAACGAGACAATTTCATTACTTGTTGCGTTCTTTAACGGATTAATAGAAATAAATAAACTACGAACGGTGAATAATATTATGATTAATCGAAGTACAAATATATTAAAACCTCACGTTCTCAGGCCTATGAAACTCCATACTTAGCTGAATCGGGAGATTGTGTATTTGTCTCCTTGAGCACGGTTTCCAGGGGGACATGGAATACGTTATCAATAGTAAATGAAACCTGAATGCTTCTGATTAGTGAACATTAAACAAGCCATAGAGTAAGATAGAGGTGGCATTTCCTATCCTGACAATGTAACAACTATTAGAAGCTCAATCGTCGGTCATGCAACCAGGTCTGTGTCACTTAACGCATATTTATCCACTAGATCGCAGTTCCACCTATCAGTTATCACGAATATATCCGTGGTTATCACGTAGATGGTAGATCATAGACCTATAAACTATTTTTTATAGTGGACGGCGCTTGGAGAGAGAAACGTGAGGACGAAATAGATAGAGAGAGAAAAGAGAGGGTTTGGGCCGTTACAGTATGCCATTTGATTAAACCAAAAATTATGTCGCAACATTTCTTTTCAACGATATATTTTATGTTTATGTTATTAAAATTGTAAACACAACCACCTGAGGTACCACGTTAAAATTTGATCATACGTCTCCGACCCAGCTTATTGAGCGTTTTGTTTGAACTTGTGTGACGGTTTATTATTGTGATTTGTGTAATTATTACAATATTATTCTTTTACTCGCGTATCGTTACGGTTTTAGTCACTGTGAAGCAACAATAACATTTTGTCGCAATATCAACGACATATTTGATTTTCTGAATACACGAAATTTTTAGAATATGACAAAGGCACACAACAATTTATTCATTCATCAATATCATACATAAAATCTTTAAAAGACAGAAATCATCGAAATATATTAATATGTCTACGAAAAACCGGATTTAATGGTTTAATTGTGTGTTTGAAAAGTATGGGCAGGTTGTTCAACAATATTGTTAAGACTATGCAGATGAGTTTTATATTATCGTACAAAATTTCTCAAGATCATATCAAGATGTTATTTTCTGCAATTAGATTCCGTGGTGGCTTCAATAACAATCTGACTGCTGCCCAATTTGAAGCCGCGTATAAAAGACTACTGGTTCGCAGTGAGTTGTCAATATCTGAAAATGCCAACTGTTCAGTCCAAGCAGGGGCGGATCCAGAAATTCATCAAGGGGGGGTAATAAAAATATATCCATCAGATACTATTCATACCTACTTAATAACATACTTATTAATATAAACATTAATTACTTATTATTTCCTTCTTAATATTCATTTAGAATTTATTCTTACAAACTGGTATCAATGACAACATTTTTATACTTAAAAAAAAACACCAATTTAAAAGATCTGGTAGGTACAGCGACAAAAAAAAAAATACAAAAAAAAAAATTAAAAATATAATAAGATTACATATAAATGTACATTTTACACAATAGTATTTAATATGTCAATAAAATAATTATAAAAATAAAATATTAAATTTAAATTTAAAGAATTAAGTCTAGCTTTCTATTTTTACTTTTGACAAACAGGTCAATGACTTCATCAGGCGTGATTTCAATATCATTATGTACATTCAGAAAAGGAAATAAGAGGATATTTTACTAAATAGCCTGCTTCGCTGTTACATTTATAAGATCCTACTAGTTTATTTAAAGCAAATATGGTGCAAAATTTACAATAAATTCCTTTTTTAAATGGTGAGTATATTATCCATGTAAATCTTTGAAAATGATTAAATCTTAAATAATATTTTACAGTATTTCCTTTTTTTAAATGCTCAGAATATGGTAGCGGATCATTTTGATTGGGAATAAATGGATTTGTAAGCAAGTGTTTTTTATGTTATCAGTGAAAATAGTTTTTGTCTCCAAGAAAATACCAACATCATTACATTCATTATTCACACTCTCAGGATTGTCAGAATGAATTTGTAATAAATTACTTACATTTAATTCTTCTTCAACACCTTTACACTCAATTATAATATCTTCAAATTGCATCTCTGTTAACAGTTTTAATATCAAATATAAGTTAATAAACAATATTTTTTTTTTACGGATTTAGTAATTCATTAATACCTTGATCTATTACTGATTTCACAGGCGAGTGTGAGGCTAGGTGATCAACGTCATTTTCATTATTTTTTTGTTTTTTATTGAACATTTCTAGAATAGGATTAGACTTTCGTTTGGACATTTTTACGTGACAAAATTAAATTGAAAATACGGAATGGAAATATAATAATACACGTCACGCACTGACTTTGATGCGTAGGACACAACTAATCTGGAAATCTAAAGACTACAGTCTACAAGATATTTTATCGTAGATATACATACAAAAAGATAAGATAGAATTTTATTATTATTTATTAGTGTACTTGTGGTTTTAACATTTAACAAGTGTAGTTACCATGTAGTAAACCGTCATACCAAATCCCGATTGACAGTTTATCATAATTCATTTGGGTAGTGGGTACGTTTTTATCGTTATAACCGTTAATTGTTATAAGCTATTAATAAATGTATAGGTAAGACACAGTGGAACAATGTAAATAGATAACAGAGGAATACAATCTAGCGGTTCATACCGATATGCAATGATTCGTAACGCTGAATATAACCTAAATATTATGTTGTGGTTTGATTCTGACAACCCGTATCATGTTTATCAACATTTCCTACAATTTTTTTTTATCAAAACGAAAAAATTCAACCGACATTTTTTTTTTTAAATACATTTATAAAATTTAAATATAATAAGCTCAAGGGGGGGGGGGTATTTACCCTTTTAACCCTCCCTTGGATCCGCCACTGAGCCCAAGACAATACTACGATTTTATGTGTCTAGTCATAAAAAAAAGTAGAGGAAAACTTTCATGATATTCTTTGTGCTGAAGAAGAAAGTTTTATTGGTGATGTTCAAAGTAATGAATTAGAAACATCAGACTTAAATAATTATAAAAACGATGTTATAGAACATATTTCGAGATTTGTGGTGAAACAATTTAAAAAAATAATAAATTGCCATATATGTTGTGATGTTCTTAAAGACTATACTATGCCTCATACACTAAAAGACTTAAAAAATAGAGGAGGCCTGACAAAACCATCCACTGATGTTATGCACATATGTAATATAGCTGAGAAAACATTTACATCAAGAATTCATGATGTCCCAAAACATATAGAAGACCCTGTCAACTTTTTAATTGTTAAATCAATAGCACATATTAGTATTAAAAATTTATTTAACTGTTTAAATGACCATATTTTAATTCTATCACCCATCAATAATCACCTGTTACAAATTGTTAAGCTAATTTAAAAAAAATATATTGTCATTAGATTACATCATCATAACAAGGAGCTAAGTCAATCAATAACTAGAATAAGGTTTCACTTGACAAAAGTTATTTTGTTTAAAAACCAATGACTTAAAAATTATAATGCACAAATTTTTATTAATAATTTTATCTGTTTTTATTTTATGTAGAATACAATTTTTGACTTTGTGTTCTTGTGAACTTGTTTTTGAATATTTTTTTGAATATATAATATATGAAAGGTCTGTGGGAATAATATTGTTAATTACCCATAATCATAACAAGATCTTAATATTTCTTTAGAATATGTTATAATTGTTATTATCAGAAAAACTAAAAATTATTATTTAAATTTTTTTATGATAATAATGATTACTGATAAAATATATGGATGAAAAAACATAATGTTAATGGTCCTCCTTGAAACGGCCCAAACTATGTGTTGGCGCGTAAGGTGACCACAATAATAGTGGACGAGCCTTGTCGCTATATAAAAAAAGATTTAGTGGACTGTATGATAGATAAAAGTGATAATAAGTGAAATAAGAATAAGAATAATAACACAAACTGCCCGGTTGGTAATATAATAAACAAATAGTTAATGCAAATCAGCAATAATACGAGTATATATATAAATGTGAATATAATGGTATACATCCCCCCCCCAATGCAAACCTGTCACTTTACGATACCTATACGAAATCTGTGGACCTAACGTGGGAATCATCTAATTGTAATCTAGGTGTATTTTGTGGTGATTTTAACTTACCAGGCACATCCTGGAGTTCCACTAACCAGGGTCTCATGTTTAGTGGCACAGTCAATGATAAATCTTCTCTAATTGGTGATCAATTTATCAGTATGGACTTCCTCCAATTGAATTCTATATACAACAGTTCTGGTTCCCTTCTTGATTTGATATTCGCCAATAAAGAAAGTATCTCTGTTGATGTAGCTCCAGTCAGTCTTGTCCCCTGTGACATCTATCATCCAGCTTTGTCATTTAATTATCAAGTTCCTGTCCCTTTATTTATGCTAGATGATAGTCACTCGTTTCGTGATTTTCACAATGCTGATTTTGACTCTATTGCTAAAGCCTTAGCCGACAATGACTGGTCTACTACTTTTAACACACAGCCTGCTGACTTATCTGCCACAAGGTTACAATATTCTATTCTTGACGCCATTCAACGATTCGTTCCACTTAAATTATTTAATAGATCAACCTTTCCGTCATGGGTTTCCCCCGTTCTCAAATCTCTTCTTTTAAAAAAAAAATCAGCTCATAAATAATTCAAAAAAACAGGCTCGTTCCATGACTACAACTCGTTCTCCATTCTTCGTTCTCAATGTAAAGCATTATCTAAATCATGTCTAAGGACTCATATCAATGTTGCTCAGTCCCGACTCTCCTCTAACCCACGTGATTTCTGGTCTTTCATAAATAAGAGTCATGACTCTTCTTCGATTCCTAATCAAGTATATAGGTAATATATAAGTAATATGTTAAATTGTTCAATATCTCATCAAGTAAATTTAAGGTTTCTTCTGACGTTCCGCAAGGTGGACATTTATCTCCATTACTATTTAATATTTTTGTTAATTTAATATTTAGCAATGTTCCAGCGGTCCGTTTACTTCTTTTTGCTGATGATGCTAAGCTGTTCTCCAGGATATCTTCCAGTACAGATTGTGACGTCCTTCAATCATCATTCAATAATTTTATTAACTGGTGTCAGGCTGTCGGCTTTGCCCTAAACTTTGATAAATGTAAAATCATATCATTCTCCAGATCACGGATTCCAGTGGATCACGTATATACTTATAATGACTCACCCCTAACTCGAGTGTCTGAAGTAAAGGATCTATGTATAATATATACTTTCTCACTTTCCTTCAGACCTCATATTGACTATATCACTTGTATGGCTTTACGTCTTCTGGGATTCGTTCGCCGCCACACTAAACACTTCAACTCAGCACCTTGCATTATAACCCTTTATTCTGCTCTTATTCGTTCAATTCTCGACTATGGGTCAGTCATTTGGAATCCTCATCTTAAAACGGAAATAAAACTTATTGAACGAGTCCAGACTAGATTCCTAAGCTATGCAGGCTTCTTATTAAAAATTGAACACCCCCAACATTCATACCAACCTGTCATGGACGCGCTTAATCTCCTCTCCCTCGAAGACAGGCGACTAATTGCGGATCGTAACTTCCTTTTAAAATTAATCCAGGGTAAAATTGATGCTCCACGTCTCCTTGAGCGTATTAGCTTCAGAGTTCCTACCGCCAATACCAGATCAACCGATTCCTTTCACATCCCAACTTCCCGTTCAAACTTTTTATCTAATGATCCTTTGGTTAGAGCTATGTGCAATTTAAATAATAATAATTTTGATATATGGCCTTAAATTTCGTATTCACCCAACGTGTGTAATTTTCCTATTATAATTATTATTATTCTTATTTCTTAGTATATTGTTTAACATTATCATTTATGTATTTTATTCTTATCACTAACGTTAATTTATGTAATATTGTTATTGCTATATGTAAAAAGCCGTTTGGCGTTTATACAAATAAATAAATAAATAAATAACTGACCCCTTGGTAAAATATAATTACAATAAAGAAAATAATTTAATAAGTCACAGCCAAGTCTACTCCAATAGCAGAAATAAATATAATAATTAATACAAATGCCTAAGGCAAAATAATTACACTGAAAAAAAATACACTTATGCCAAAAATGGCTCTGGTAACAATAATAATAACAATATAATAAATCAATCTTGCCTTAAGCGGCCCTTATAACAATAAAATAATATTAACAAAAAATGCCAATAGTGCCTCAGGCGGCCTTTATAACAATATAATAATGATAGCAAAAATGCCAATAGTGCCTCAGGCGGCCCGCCTAAAAATCATATAATATTACTGAAGTGACCAAAACACTAATACTAAATATCGAGCTGAAGCTCACACAACTACAAAAGGTATAATTCACTTACATAACATGGCCACACACAATAAATGGTACTGGCACAAGACCGCCAGCCAAACACACGAACCACGTGCATTTCACAAAGCTGGACCAACAGACACAAGGTGTCAGAGTTGTCCTATTGCTGGTAAAGTGACAACCCTAGGCTAAAAATAATAAAATCAATAAAATATTCAAATTAGAGTTAGCCGAACCACAATTACCAGACAATAGAAACAAGAAAACCAGCGTTGATCACAGCAGACAATAATATAAAAAAAACTTCATTATAAAAATACACGAGGTTTGCATGCACAACAAAAAAGGTGGCTGTTACTTAATAACGATTAACTAATAACTGGGTAGTGGGTATTACTATTACCCCTAAAGAGTAAAGGCCTATGGGACTTATCACTTATCCGAACGACGGCAAAGAAAGTAGAGAGCAAATATTTTGAATAACATAACGAGAATAACGAATATAGCCAATAATTATGTAAGCACCATCGTCGCTGTCGATGATGACTAAGTGCTTCCAACACTAGTGCAACACAACGGCAAATGGCACTCATAAATTATTGGCACCATTATACAGACATAATACAAAACAACTAATAAATACACAAAACACCATGTTATTTCTCTCTCACTCCATTCCGTTTCCGGGAGCGATAGACTGGATGGTGTGGTAGGCGCAGTCCATTAGTTTAAAGGTCTATGATGTAAATCATATCACATTTCATTTTGCCGTGACCTTCTATTTTGAATTATCCGAACTTTGTTTGCGAACACATTAAACGGTATTACAGTAGACAGAACTATAAATCGAAGATTTTAAAATGCCTAGCTGTTTTGCCAGGAACATTAAAAGCAAAGGATTACATATAACATTTCACAAATAATATAGCAAACTTAAACTATTAATGTTACATTTATATTAATGGGGACTGGGGAGTAAGGTTTTGTAGATAAATCGACAACAGCAATGATTTGAACACAGATGAATTTCAGTGCACTAATACTTAATTATTTTGATTTATTCAAGATTTCCAACTGTTACCGACACTAGAAAAGCATGGAATAATTTTCTTCTCCTTTGTGCCCTAATGATGTCACTAAAAACAGTTTGATTTGTTCTACACATTTTCAACAGCATGACTTAAGAGTTAATAACTCAAACATATTTAATTCATTAAATTTTTATAGCAAAGAAATTAATTTACCTTTACCTGATCATGTACCACTATTAATAAAATCAATATCTACAACATATACTAATTTGAAAGTAAAATATAGCTTGAAAGCACATAATTGAAACGCAATCAATGTGGACATGGTATAATAAATTAACTCTATTCAAAAGCCAATAACCATAATGGTTTTATATCTTAATTTAATGATTTATATATGTGTATTTTATATTTTATAATTAATTTAATAAGGATGTATTAATGTAATAAGTAAATAGTAATTAATAATTACCTATCTTAAATTGGTTTCTACGACTCCAATTATTCAACTCCCATTATTCTAAGACGTTGTATTCTTGTATTCTTGACCACAAGTATTAAATCGTAGAGATGAATTCAGATCAGTTTTGAGGTCGCCCGCTCCGCAAATCGAAAATATCCCTCGACTTTCTATGCAACACCACCTCAAGTTGGTCACAGTGTAACCGCAGTTATACTCTAGAACAACCACTCTTATCATTTTTCGGACAAGTGCGTATCACTCGTTCTTATGACGGTTGAGACAAAAACACAATGTGCTTAACGGCACGAACGGTACCAAAAAACAAACTTTACACCGACGACGTCCGTATGCCGATCGCTTCGACAACAGTCTATTGATATATCTTGTTTGTCGATGGACTTGAGCCGATTGCTACACACGGGCAGGAGAGGAAGGGACGCCGTTGGATTTTCACAAGTTTATTGTGGAGTGTGGACAAAGGTTACCAAGTTCCGGCCCGAGATACCCTACCACAGATAAGATTGTATTTCTTGAACACTCAAAAATCGCTGTATTTATGTATCGTCCTGATTGATATTCTTAAATGACATCGATATTTTTAGTTTCTAACGTGAACATTGTCTTTGTGAATATATTTCATGTATTTTACCGAAAGAATAGAATTATATAACTCAAAATTAATATGTGCTTTCATTGTTTTTGAAACAAATAGACAAAAGAAACAATCCAACATTTTATCTACATTGACTGTTTCTTATTTGCCATTTATGCTTTTCATTTTTATAGAAGTTTTAAGCCCCTGTTTTCTATAATATTTCTTCTATACAAAGGATATCCATTAGAATTTGCCCTCGTTGCATCAAGCAACAATCGAGGATAGTTATATTTACACTTTCCATTTTTCATACATGAATAATTTGCATTTAATTGTTCACATGGTCTGTGGATCATTTGTTTTGTTAATATGCATAGGCGGAGATCTTGTGAAATTTTAAGGGGGCTCAAATATTTGATGATAAACAGACCCGTGGGGGCATTGCCCCCACACCCCCAACAAACTAATTTTTACATAAAAATTGTTCTCGTTGACTCGTTATTATAACAACTTAAATAGTTACAAACATAAAAAAAAGAATAATTAATAAACTATTTAAATTTAAATATTTCAAACATATTTGAACTAAATTATTTATTAAAAATCTAAATCACAATCTCAAAAGAAATGTGAACAAGAACATCAAACAATAAGTAAAATATAATTTAGTATAAAATGGTCAATACGGTTAACGATTCATTCAATCGCGATAAACTTTACGATAGGTTTAATACAGCTATAGCGATAGTCCTATAATAGCTATCGCTGCTCGAGAATTAACAAAAATTAGGAAAAGAAATAATATTTTTCCCATCTAAAATAGAATGGTATAATATGTTATTCAATATAGATGGCCAATTGGTACAAAATATGTACACTATTAGGTATATAAACACAATATAATATTATTGTGAATTGTGACACAATAATTCGGTATGTTACCGTAAATAATAAATTGGTAAATAGTGTGTATGTAATGTACTAGGTACACTTATATAATTGTGGATATAAGAATATAAAATAATGAAAAAAGTTCTGCAAACTATACAAAATTACGGTATTGTTTGTTTAATATTCTTAGGGGGTCTTTAACTTCAAATCATTTATTTTGGGGGGACTAAGCCCCCCCCTCCCGATCTCCTCCTATGTTAATATGTCAAATAGGATCTTTCTGGCGATCTGGTAACTCAGCCGTAATCATACATCATCTGTATAGGGTGTGAATATACGGGATTTAGACGATTGTCGGTTTCTATGGGGTTGGATCGTACAGATAGGGTTACATTATTTTTAACGAACCAATATCAATATTATAAATCTTATTGAAAGATTTAATCATATTATGGATGGTGTATAAAATGTATTATTAAATAGAAGAGCCAAGACATAGGTGATGACATACTGAACTAAAATCCAAGGTTAAATCGATACTATGAGTAGAATTAATGATACAATTATTAAAATTCGGTTAATAAAGACAATTATTAAGAGTAAACATTTTGTTTTATTAAACTCAAAGTCAATAAATACCTACAACTATCAAATACTATCCATAGATAATTAATTAGTGATGGACCGGGTAGATATCGGGATACCTGAGATAGTATTTAATATAATTATAGGCTATAATATATATGATATCAACCACATAACAAAGGTCTATAAAATAGTTTAAAAAAAAAAATTTTATTAGTACTAGATGAAATATTTTTGAAGTACACAAATAGTTAATAAATAATAAATGATTAGTTATTATTAATTAAAATAAATGTGTAAATTGTATACCTATACCTTTTTTAGTAAGAAATAGTAGCTGGCTGAAAATAAATAACAATCAAACTCAACAACCACAGATATAGGTATAGATTTCCGTATTTATTTTAACATTGCCGTACGCTGATATTATTTTCGTTGTATGGACTGTGTAATAGTTTTCTATCGTTTTCGGTACTCGGTAGAACACGTCCTTTCTCGATTTTGATTGTTATTTTATTAAGTGTTGATTGTTGGCTGGTTTAATCATTTAAAGGCATAATTGATTGTACTTCTTTCATTTTTTAAAATTCCTGGATGAAAGTTAAACATTGGTCGATCTCAGAATGATGCCAAAGAATGCGTGTAGTACGTAGAGAACGACAGTCAAATAATGATGATGTTGTTAACGACAGAGGTTCATGGTCGAGAAAAGATTATTCTGCTATGAACTATGAGTTAACGGAGGATTATAAGTTATAACTGCTCATCTTATAAGTTTACAATCAACATTTAATGCAAGGTATTCGAAGATTTCCCAGAAGAAAATCTAGGTTGGTTAAGAAATACATTTAATTTTAATATCAATGGAATTAAATTAGGAAATTTAAAAATAAGCGAAGAAGTTATTGACTTTTCGATAGATTGAAATCTACGTATCAGATTTTATGAAAATACATGCGATACATTTTGGATTTCCATCAAATGTGAATACCCAGAGGCCAGAATTATCAAAACAAGCTTTATCAGTTTTACTACTGTTTGCATCTACATATTTATGCAAAACAGCATTTTAAATACTAGCGATAATTAAAAACAAATATCGCTCCAGATTAATAATGATTAAATGTTGAAGCCGATTTAAGAGTAGCAGTGTCAATTAATATCAAACCAAACATAGAATCAATTATGTCTAAAATGCAAGCTCAGGTCTCTCATTAAAATAATTAAATAATTTTATTAGTCAATTAGTAATTTTATAATTTTAAAAATATTAAAATGTTAATTATTATTTTAATAATTTCAGTACATTTTGTTTAGGTTTTGGATTAATCATATTAAAGAAATATTAATATTGTCTAAGATTAATGATTTAGTTTTTATCAATAGAAGGCTGTATGCATTAAAAATATTAAGTAAATATTTATAATACACTAACACAAATGTTGATATGAAGGGGGGGGGGTTGTCGTTTTATCAAAACAAATAATTTTGGTTGTCGTGGATCAAAAAAGGTTGAGCACCTTTAATCTAGACCGAACTCGGATCCGATTACACGGTGGCGCCTACTTTATGTAATGTAACAGTACTTCAACAAAAATTATAAGTAACTATTCAACACGACCTATTCTATCAGAAAAATATAACTTTTTCAAAGAAAGTTTAAGAAAAAAATACAATATTAATAAGCTTAAGTTCAAAAACAAAACAACCATCCAAAATTATGATAGGATGGCAATTTTTATGTTTTAAAATGGGTTTTCTGGAAAAATATTGGAAAGTAAGCTAAGTTTTATAGTTTTATGTTACGGTCAAACTTCAGAAATTCCCGTGCAAAACGCGAACTGCCCACAATCCTTGGACAAAATGTCATATTTCAGCTTTTGACCGGGCAAATCTAGTTATGACCAATCTCATTTTGACAAAAGCGTATACTGGCTAAGGATTAAACCATAGGTCTTAAATATGTTCACTAATATTAAATACAAATAATCAAAAATAAATATTATTGTACAAATATAATTCAATAGACTTAGCACTTAAATATAATGATATTAAGTACTCGTATGAAAATAAACAAATAATAATATTAGGTACTCTTATAATGTTAAAATAAATAGTTAAAAAAATTAATACATTTAAACCTCATTTGGGCAAAATCATAGCGTCTTAAATAACTTCACTGATATTAAATAAAATAAATAATAATCACAGAATATTGTAAAAATATAATTTAATACACATAAATAATTATAAAAAAATAACATTTTTGTTTATTTATTGCTACACATGTTAGACCCATGGCATTTAGAACTACACAAAATATTTTGTTGTTTACATTTGCATCTTCTTGTAGTGCACTTAATTTTGCAAGAATAAAATATAAATAATTGTCCTCCAGTTAATGAATTTTGAATACTAGCTAACTAGCAAGTAGCAGTCCTCCTCAATGGTGTTTCGATATTCGGTACATCATCGCTAATCATTAATTATTCGTTGCACTGGAATATTTGGTTTCTGGCATATGGCAGTGATGAAAAAATTTCAATTTTGGTTCCTATTTTATAGAATACATCGTGAGTAATACCGAACACTTTATTTGCATCAACTTTTCCTCTATAAACACAAGGCACAGGAATTTTCAATGTCGCTTCGACTGTTAGAGGAAGAAATTGATTTTCACTCATTGATTTCATTTTTTTCGCATGCGCCACTTATCCATCAACAGCTTTTCCCGTGCTTTTTTAAAATTTTGTTTTTTTTTCAGTTTGGTTGACTAAAAAATTTTTCCATTTTCATTTAAAACCTGATGATAAAATTCAGTATACGGTTTCGCCCAAATGAGGTTTGTCATAACTATGTTTGAACTGTAAAAAGCCGAAATATGACATGGATTGTGGGCAGTTCGCGTTGTGCCCGGTCATTTCTGAGGTTTTCCCGATTTCGAATTTTGGCCATAACATATATGTATAACAATTCAGCTTCATATTATCTGTATCAGACAAATATAAATTCATAGAGTTTGGTTAGTAAATATAGTTTTTCTACCACATTTTGTCCACCAAGTTAAGAAATAACTTTTTTTCTACTATAAGATGAACTATTCTTCAATTTAGAAATTTTTTTTCAATTTCAATTTATTTTATAGTAATATCATTTTGAATTTGAACATAATAAAACGGTAGATTTAACAATTTTATCGTAATTTTCACCACAATTTTTTGAACGTAACACTATAATGACTCTAATATTTTACTAAGGTCTATGAAACTATTCTTATATGTTAGAATGGAACATGCAGAAAAGTATTGTGTGTAATTTATTAATTTATTATAGTGTTTTAGTTATATTTTTATCTTAAGAAAACTGTAGATTTTACAATTATATCGTAATTTTCGCTACATTTTTTTGAACATAATACTATAAAAACTTAAATATTTTTTTTTAGTATACTTTATCGAATATATGCATTTTGCTCACCGGCAAAATGTATGCAGAATCTTATTTAAAATGAAACGTATGGATGAAAGCCCATAAACTTGTTCAACTTATGGAGATCACGAAAAGCACCACTCCTATCGGTACCTATGACTGAAATGTTTCTTTTTTTTGTATTTAAATAATAAACACATTACAAATAAAATAAGATATACATGGACATTTTAGGTGAAAGCAACGAAAAGTTTAGAAACCGTCAATCTATTTATGATTACTCAAAGTTTGACCATATGCCCGAGGACTGACCTATTGGATTCACTGTAATATTTCAACCCTCTTGTCAAGCTATAAACGATAATAATATTTATTGTTAAAGACATAACATGTTCTAAAATTAGGGGTTAAATTTTCAAAAATTCTTTCTTAGCAGATGCCTACGTCATAATAGCAATCTGTATGCCAAATTTCAGCTATATCCGTCCAATGGTTTGAGCTGTGGGTTGATAGATCAGTTAGTCAGCTTATTGTTTTATATATAGGTATAGAAATTAGGTTTATAAGTTTATAAGCGTTTATTATATTTTGTATTTTGTATAGTTGTTTTTCTTTAAGAATGCTTCTGATTTATTTTTTCAAGTTTGGTTTGATTAACACAAAATTCGAAAATAATTTGCTTTTTGTCTTTTTTATCGTTTTTATAACTTAATTTTACAAATTATAATGATTGTATGAGTTTTGTTTTATACCATTTAGAACTTTACGTCATTAAGTCAAATTTTTTAAAATAACTTACAATAAGTAAATACTGAATTAAAGTTATACGACCCAATGTGTGGCGCTATCTGGCCATAATCATAGATAATTTCACCTAAGAATGTGTCACAGAGATGTAGTGGCTACAAATAAATTACGTGAAGCTGGCACTACTAGATAATAGGTAGGTTCAGTTTACTGAAAGATCAGATATTAGAACTTGAGTGATAGGTTTACAACCTGCCGTTCAATTCCCTCTATAATATATAGCATTAATCTTTTGACTTATGCCCACTTTATTCCCTATACACTTAAATCTACAGACTATAAAAAAACTTTCTCGTAATTAATTCCTTAAGCCACACATAACAGAACATAAGAGACCGATCATTTCGGCCGAGAGCGGCGAGAACGACGTATCAGCGGCGTTCGGAGGCGTTGTCATTGTGACTCGGCCGGTGGGATGAGCGAAAACGGAGAGAAACGGTGGACAGCACAGCAATCCTGATACTTTCAGTGGTTTTTTCCCTGTCGTTCCGTTGGCATCAAGACAAATCAAATTTTGCCATGGTCGGCACCGTGTCAGCCGGAGCCGATGGCCCCGCCTCGCCGCCAGAGGGTCTTGTGTATCGGTGATCCGGTTGTGCCACTGTCAGTGGCAGGAGAACATGTATATTGGTAATTTACGACCGATCAACCCAAAAGTGCTATATCGCGTACCTATATACCTCAACCTCACGTCGCCTCGCCTCGCCTTGTCCGCTGCCTTTGTCCAGGGAAGAGACTCTCCAACGCCTTCATCTTCAGGAGCAATAACAGAATACACGTACGACTTTGGTGATGCCTTTCCACGCGGTGGAGATGGTTGTCGTGGTCCTCACGCGTGGGATTGAGCGTATTGCTGGAGTAGCCTCTGGATCCAGATAACCTACCAAGTCACCAAAACAGTTCCTGACCTCCGTTCCCTTGGCCGGCATGACGTCCAACGCCTCGTCACTTTGCTTTACCTCTTCCGCGGCTTACTCCACCTGCGCTGAGACCACGTCATCTCGAATCAACTGAACTGGCCCAGTACTGGAATCGTCATCCAGTTGGGTGATGATGGTTGACGGGTCAACGCCCCCGAGCTGTGTCGTATAATAGAGAAGTGTCGCCAAATCTCCAATGGCTCGGCCCTCGTCAAAGTTTTCGAATGCGCGTAGTTCTGTTTCCATTGTTTTATTTTCGATGTCACTAATGATCGTGTTTATGAAGTCCTTAATATTATTGTTTCGACTTGGAGAGCGGTTTCCGTATTATATGAGTCAGCCATTTTAATTATTGCTGGTGTATATTATAATAGTGCTCGTATATAGGTAGTCAAAATAATTGAAAGTGAGCTGATTCCGAATTTCGTACTAGATAACTTAAAACAAAATATTGTTTATTACTAGCCAGCGAGTACTCCATCGTATAATTAATCAGCCAGCATCAACTGGGTTTCGGCCAGTTTATTTTTCAAAAAAAAAATGATTTAATTATTATTGTAGATATACCAACTATACTTACGCAAAAGTATACTGTATTACATAATATTATTTGAATGAGGATTTATATACCGATTTACATTGTATATAGGTACGACACCTCGCACTAATCAGTAATCAATTACATGAAAAACATAAAACCATACAAAGAATATTTTTGTAATTTGTTTCAGGAGATATGGTTCTGGACGTTACTAAATTAAGTCCTCCAGAAATGATAACTAGCATTTCAAAACTCTATCCTGGAAACATACCTATAACCAATATTAATAAGTCTGGCTGATGAATAATGACTGTCATGACTTTAAAAAACCAGGTAAACAAACCAAAAATGGAAAACGAAAAATTTTAACCAAATAAATGTTAGCGTCCACAAAAAACATTTTACTTAAATGAACGAGAAGTAAATAAAAATAACATGCCAAATAGAGAGAGACCAATACAACAGTGGCCAAACACAAAAAATAATGAAACCTAAGAGACAAATACCGATAAGGCAACTGAAAATACAACCAATCATACATGGACATGTAATATTATGAATGAATAGGATGATGCCCCTTAAAATAAAGAATCCATTATTTTAATCATTATTACATTTCAGATCAATACGTTATTAATATCTTTATTGAAAATACGTAATTCTCAAATGGTTTCACTAAATATCTATAAAAAATATTGAATTTAGACATATTTTAGATATTTTATTTCCAGTATGAGCTATTTATGACTGATTATGAGAAACCTTGTATTAAATGTTCAAATTATATAGCTATAAAAAGGTGGACCAGTGGATATCACTCTGCAAGGCTGCATGTTACTTGCGTCCCCTAAAAAAATATATTTTTCAAGTAGTAAATTTGACCGGTAAGTTGCGTCCCGTTTTGGGGGACGCAAGTCAGCCATATTATTACTATTGATATTATCTTCAAAAATCATTAAAATCGATAGTATCGTGTCACTAAAACCGATAGTTCATAAATTGTAAATTCAGTATGATTCGGTAATGATTTATTATGACAAAATGTTTAGCATGCATTTTTTAATTTTTTTTTTATTATATTATACTATATTTATTATGACAAAATGTATAACATGAATTTTTATATTATTATTATTGCAATTATTATTATTTTGATGAAAAAATGTATAACATGAATTTTTATATTATTATTATTATTAATATTGCAATTGAATTGAACTATTAATTTATTATAACCATTTTTACATTGTTATTATTATAAATTAAATTTGTATCATCAATGTACATTTTTATATCGATTATATCGATATTTTCGGGACGCAATTAGGTCATAGAAAAAGGTATACCTGGACGCAAATACGCTATGATCTTTTTGAATCTTTTTTTTGCGGGACGCAACTCACCTACTGATAATAATTTCGGACGCAAGTAGTATGCTCCCCTCTGCAACACATTGGATGTTGTGTGGGTCACTATAATGGCTGCATTCAATTGTAATTCAACGTTATACAATTATTGTAGATGAAAGGTGTTTTGAGCGAAGATTGCCCCCGGGAAGCATAAGGCTATATTACTAAGTATTAAGTATATTTTATGATATTACTGCTATTAAGACATTAGTTAATTAGTTTTTTTCAGAAACAATGCATTTTAAAACGTCATTGTGCATTTGTGTGTATAAAGTATAAAAATATGCTTTAACATTTTGAGTACCCATGGACAATATTTTTAAATATTAAATAACATTAAGTTACTAAAATTGTTGTTTTATTATTCATTTAAATATCTAATTTCATCTAAGTTTGAACTTCAAATACCTATACAAAAACTGTTTAAGATAATTTTTTGAGTTTTTGATTACGTGTATAAAATGTTCGGCTTATTTAAAATTTTTTTGGTTAGCAAAATAATTTACAAATCCTCGTGGTTTTGATGAATATCATCAAAATCTAAACTAATCTAAAATCTTACGAAAAGATCTTGCTCGATTTTTTATCGATATTAATGAAAAAAAAATTTAAACAAAATGTTTAAATAGCTCAAAATGAGTAAAAATAGTTTGAAAATATTATCATGTATAGTAGAAAATGATAAAATAAACTTGGGTGAAAATTTCAAATACCTACGATTATTCGTTTTTGAATCACAACAAAATAATAAGATCGTTAATTTTTCGGCAAAAATCTATAATTTCGTAGAAATTTGAATTTCAACCCCTCATAAAAATAAATGTTTTATTAAAAATTGTTTATGCTAAAAGTAACAACATTTAATTTTTCAAATCTTAGAAATAAAAAGAAACCTATTTTTCGTTTTTCCGATGCTTTTGATATTTACTGGGATTTTTTTTTAAACGCTCGTCATTTAAAATCAATTTGTTCATGTTCAGAATCTAAAATTGAACGTAACATTTTTATTTACTAAATAATTTTAGAATAATTTGACATTTATCCTAATTTTTGGTGTGTATAAAATTTGAATATAAACATTCAGTGAAAATATCAAGCCTCTACTGTATTTTTTTTTAGAGATATCAAAAACCAAAATCAATATTGTTGAAAACCTGTTTTCGACAAAAATGCTCATTTCTCCTTCATTTTTTGTCTGTTTTGCCTGCCGCTTATGAAAACTATCGAAACGTTTTTACTTTTTTACAAAAATACAAACATGGTTCACTTTCCTATCAGAAAATATGCTGTTGAAGAAAATCGAAGCACTTTTACTGAGTTTTACTGTACCAAAAGATGATGACAGACACAAAAAATAAATAAAATACACCTTTGTAAAATCAATGGATCCATCATCACTAAGCTCAGAATCTAAAATATAATAATAACTCATAACTCAAATCAAAAATTCACTACATAGATTCTATATAGGACTTAGGTATTTTGTCTGTTTTGTTTCTATAAAATAATAATAATGTAAGGAATTAGTCATTTCAACAAATTTAAGATGTACATAATATATGTACGTAAACTGTGAAGATTTCCTACAGCCTGCAGTGTTAAATAAGTAATATTGACTCCAACGAAAATAAAACTCTTTGATTTTTACTTTTTTAATATTTTGATCATGGCAGATAAATTAGTAAAGACGGAAACCGAACTTATTCAATATTGTCAGAAGTAGGTACCTAATTGCCGTTTAAAAAATCCTACTACTTGTGGAAAGTGTCCTTTTCTTCTTTTTCTGGTTGCAACTTGACGTTCATAAATGAAATCTTATCTATAATCGTGATGATCATATACAATTTGGATTCTAAGCTCAGCCATGAATATATTGATTTTACAATGATGTGTGTTTTTTTGTGTCTGCCATCAGTCATCACCTTTAGAGGCAGTAAAATCCTTCAATTTTCTTTAACAACACGTTTTTTGGTAGAAAGGTGAATGTAGTTGGTACTCGGGGGGTCAACAGTAAAGTTTTCAATATTTTTTAAAAGTGGTAGAAAAAACAAACTAAAAATAAGGGAAATGCTGATATTTTTACGCAAAACCAGTTTTCGAAAAAAAATCGATTTTGTTTTTTAGCGCAGTTCTAAAAAAAAAATAACAGTATATTGATACAATTTTCACTAAATGTTTATACAAGCAATTTCTATTTGCCATAACGTTTTCGAAATATTGCCACTTCTTTTTTTAGTTATTCATAGACATAAGAAAATTTCAAGTTTTATTAGTTTTTTTAAAATTATATTCGGCAAAATATTTTTCGCTCAGTCAAAAAACTTGAAAATGTAATACAAGGTACCTTGTAAGTTGTTATTAGTGAAAATTAAAAAAAAAGTCAAGTGTAAATCCACAATAACTTTTTATGAACGTTTGAAGTTCGAATTTTTACTTCCAATTATATTTATTCACTTGATATCCCATGTAGCGATTTTTTTTATTTTAGTGTGATTCAAAAACGAATAATCGTCGACTCTTGAAATTTAAACCATATGTTTATTTTACTATTTTCTATACTTGATAAAATGTTCAAAATATTTTGACTCGTTTTGTGCTGTTTAAAGACATTTCCAATTTCCAATTTTTTTCTTAAAATGTCAATAAAATTTGATTTGTTCGGTTAAAAAAGCTTGAAAATTTATTAAAAGGCTTCTGATATATTGTTAAAATATCAGTTGAAAAATATTTAAAACACGATTTAGTTTAATACCTAATCATTTAACGTTCAAATTTTGTCAAAATGTATCAAATTGAAAAATGATTTTGTAATTAAAAATGTATTAAATGTTCAACTTTTATAGCTAAAGATTGAAAATTGAAAACAAGGTTCCATGTAAGTATTTAATTTTGTAACCTGTAATTGGTGTTCTTCGGTTTCAAAACAGCCCAATTTTACATAAGTATATATAATATTTTTCCAGGATCTAGGATATTTTATATTGTTCTTATTTATTATTAATGTGGTAGCCAGGAAGTTGAATTAATATTATTCTTAAATTATTAGTGGTGTTGGAAAAATATTAAATATACCTATGTAAAATTAGGCTAGTTTGGAACCGAATTACAACAAAATGATAACCGTTATTCTTTGTGTTAATATACATATTTATCTTTCATATTGTATTCATAAATTTGTTAGATTTCTTAATTATGGAAAAAACTGCTTACGTGGAACCTTGTTTTCAATTTTCAACTTGATAAATATTGTTAAAATTCGAACTTTAAATGCTTATAAAAAATCGTGCCTATGTATTTTTAATATTTTTCAACTACTATTGTAACAAGTTATTAAGAGTCTTGTATTAAATTTTCATGCTTTTTGACTCAACCAATAACATTTTATTGACATTTATAGAAAACAAAAAATGAAAAAAAAGGAAAATAGAAATGTCCGCCAACAGCCTTAAACGAGTCAGAATATTTTGAAAATTTAATCAATAATATGAATTGACGAAATAAACATTTGGTGTAAATTTCAAGTGTCTACAGAAATCATTTTTTTATTTACAACAAAATAAAAAAATCGTTACAAGAGAAATCAAGTAGGAATAGTCAATGTTGTAAAAATTTCAACTTCAAACGCTCATAAAAAAATATTTTGGATTTACGCTCAACTTTTTTTAAAATTTTCATTAACAATAGCTTACAAGGAACCTTGTATTACATTTTCAAGTTTTTTGACCCAGCGAAAATTTTTTGATCGACTTGGGTTTAAAAAAAAACAAATAATAATCGAAAATGTCATTTGCCTATAAATAGTTCAACTCAAATCAAAATTGTATGATGTAAAGAACATGCTTACACAAATATTCAGTGAAAATTTCATGTATCTAAAATCATTTTTGTTAAAGTTACACTAAAAACCAAAATCGATTTTTCTCGAAAAATGGTTTTGCTTAAAAATTCCCGTTTTTTCTTAATTTTTTGTTTGTTTTTCCAGTTGATTTTTAAAACTATTGGGAATTTGAAATGTTGACCTCCCAAATACACCAACTAGATTCACCTTCCTACAAGAAAAGCTGTGATTGAAGAAAATCGAAGCACTTTTACTGCAAGAAACCGTGATGACAGACACAAAAAAAAAAAAATAATAAATAAATATAAAAACACCCATCATTGTAAAATCAATACAATCATCGCTCCGCTCAGAATCTAAAATGTATATTATGTATTGTAATTTTAAAGAGGTAAAAACTTAAAAAAAAAAATGATAATGTTAAAAACAGTTAAATATAAATTTCTTTTGGAAAAATGCATTTTTCAAAATATTAAAATTATGTAAAAAAAAATATTTTCAAAATAATGAGTATCATATCCTAAAAAAATCGTTGTGTATACCCGTATTACATTTATTTTATTTTCCAAAGGCATCCTGAAAAATCAGATGATTGGTCAAAATATAATAGAACTACATTGTAGTCCATAGTTATATGAATATAAAAATATGATTATAATAAGAATATAACATGCCTATATCTTAATATATTATGTAACATAAAACAGTACCAATCTTCCTGGAACCATTTATACTTTTTTTTTAATAGCTTTTATTATCTATTTAACTCAACAATTACATTACATTAAAATGTATAGTAATTATATACTATATATTATGTTGAATGATATTACTATAATAATTTTTATTGAAAAAAATTGTTACTTTACCTAATTAACATGTAGCTCCTCTCCAATAACTTTGGAAAATCCTTAGTATTCTATGACAAGAAGATTCAGAGTCTAATCTTGATATATACAATGCTCAATGATATAAGTTACATAATCTAAATGGAATACTTTCCTATCTATATTTCTTAAACCATTTTGAAAAATGAACTTATCGAGGCATATCTATCGGCTACATTTGAATAGTATTCATCACGGCTGAGATGCACTATACTCGTATATTTCGATGCAGTCTTATATTATTATACATGCACCACATTCTATATTCATAACATACGCTACCATAATGATCCGTTCTGTTACACTTTTAAAATCGTGAAAATAGCACATACGCAGCAAATATCATTAATCCACCGCTTCTATAATCTATAGCCAATACCCAATAGCCATACAGGTAGCTGCCTGTATAAAGTAAGAATAAATAAATATTTATGATTCTGAATCATTCATATTATATTTTATGTTTGTATCATCGTGTCGTTTCGTTTTATAATCTTGAAAATTATTTCCAAAATGTCTATAGAGTTTGCAAGACAATAGTCGCTGCAGCGCTATTATAGGTATAGATATATTTACCACACGAGAAGTGTTTATAATTAATTTTATAAGATCTAAGCTATTGCACGAAACATATTTTATCCCAGGGTAAAAACTCTCATAAACCTGTTTCGATGAGCCAAATATGGAGCCGTCCTGTTAAACATGTTTTTTTTTTACATTGTGTATTATTGTATGTATATATATTATATTATATTATTATTATATTGTGTATGCACATAAAGAATAGTATGGGTTGTGTATTCAGCGTTTTTTGTGTCTGCAGAAGTCTTATCTCCACAACATATTGTGACGCTTTGGACGTTATCCTTTTTTGTATCTATACAATTTTATACTTTTGTTATTCTTATTGTATTAAAAAAGGCTATTACTGAGTTTATTCGCCTGCCTCGATGTCATCATTCGCATAATTTGCAAATGTTATAAGCTTTGATAACACAAAAATAGATTATTTTGGAATTGATTATGTCAAATGTTTCAGAAACCCAAGCAATTTCTAAATAGTTAACAGTTTAACACATTTTAAATGTAACTAACTACCCATAAGCACCAAAATAATATACGCTATTAATGTTGGCATTATAATTAATAGTATGGAAGAACATATAATATGTTGATAAGAATACCACATTACCATATCAAAGTACCCATAGATAGTACAGACGTAGGTACAATATGAATAATATAGAATATCAGACATTGAGACATGGTATAGATTGTTTCGGTAGGTATGTATAATAATATATTTATATATATATTGTTGTAATGCAATAGAAAATCCCCCTATCTTAAATTAACTAACAATTACATCATCATGTTAGTTTAAAACATAGTGCCTACTCTTAATAACACAATACAATATGCTTTAAAATATGTTTATCATTCGTTGTTTGAATATCATAGTTATTGATCTTCTAAATGCTTTACTTTTATAATTTTATACATGATACATTTCATTATTTCAAAATAATTTCCCAGTAAGATATTTACTGAAATATAAGTTATTATGATATTTGTATTATGTAAGTCTTAAGTATAAACCAAATTTTTTTTCATTACTATACATACCTATTGATTAAATTTTAATTTTTTTTTAGAGTTATTGCTTTCAGTAGGTGACGGTTATACGATATTTTTACATTTTTTTATATACATCGTTGGTAACTCTGGGTGAATCTACGTGGAGATGATTGTGCTTTATTTTTATTCTAACCATAATTCTAAACTATCACGAATGTTCTAGAAAAACAGTTTTTCTTTTAAACTTAACCAGGATTTTCGAACTTACCTTAGCTCAGTAAAGTTTTAATAAGAACGACCAAAAATCATAAAATTACATTAATAATTAGTTAAACGTGGGTAATATATTATTTCTATGCTAATTTCTAAAACTACCCACTACAAATATTTGTAAAACATCTGAGAATATGGGATGTGATGTATTTATTTTCATAGATTTTAATTGGTCTATTTATTTATTAATATAGTATAATATAAAACAATATTATACAATTATGTGTACCTATATTAGAATATTTTATCGGTAATATGATAAATTTTATTTACTACCTGAGTATGGTTATTATACTTACATATTAGTGGTGGCCATTGGTCAGAGTCAATGTTTCATAACAGTGTAGCCTTAAAAATATATTCCTTAACTAGGTCCTAGATACTTATATAATAAGTATGACATTTTAGTGTTTTATACATGCTAAATAAAAATATCATTTTACTGAATTAATCTTCAAATTTTTAATAAAAAATTATATACCTATATCTATACTATATATATTTATCATTATCACTATATCAGGTAGGTAATTCAAGTATTATAATGAATGTGGTTGAATTTATTTTAAGTGTAATACATAATACCTACCTAATTCAATTCTTTCACTGGTTATTTTTCATCTAGATATACCTAGTACAAGTTACTATAAAGTATATTGTAAGTAGTGCGATTTCCTCATTTATTGTTCAATCATCATGTATAACATTAAACATTAATTATATAAACTATTGTGTAAATACCAACCACCAATGAAAAAAAATCATTGTCAAATTACCTTATTACTAATCTATATTTATTTAAATTATTTTTAAATAAAATATTTCTAAGCTATTACAGTATTATCCTATTGGATATAATTTATATATATATATTTCAAATGTGGTATATTTTACATGCAATAATAAAATATGTGGCGACCCCGATGGCCTTTGCTGCCGAGGATTAAATTAAATAAATAAAAAAAAAAGTTGTGGGAAAAGATATTGGCGGTAACACCCTTTTTCACACCCCTTGGGGTTTGGATTTTGAATTAACAGTATAAATTATTATGTAGGCTGTATACATATACTATGCAGGTATACCCATTTTGAGAATTCTGAACTCATTGTATACCTTTTACCAGTCTATAAAAAAAATATAATAATGCAGGTAGTTATAAGTGACAGCAATCGTATACTAATAATTGATTTATTTTTCACTTATAATAGGTATATTATTATTATTATGTTATGATTTTTTTATCGATTATTTGTCTTCTAATACATGATTATACGTTTACATAATTACATGACGCGATATTCGTCACGTTTAATGCATGGTCTGCTTTCATTACCTGTACCTTATGTCTAAATAACAAAATACTGACATTTTGTAAGTATTGATAACGTAAATTCCTTTAAATTAAATTTTATGATTTTACGGATAAAGTCGATCTATGACAAGAACAATACTATAAACATAATAAACCTAATTTATATACATATTATATGCATGTATGATCATTTAACAGTTAACAGATGTACGTACATTTGTTAAAACGAAAAATTCACCCTCTCTTTCATAATCAATTATATTCCCTGCACAGTGCATTATATAAAGGTGCATTCTCTTTCAATCTGTCTATAACTACTGCAGCCGGATAGGGACATTTTAATTTGTTTCTGTTATTAATAATAATCGTTCTTGTAACGTGATCATCACCATTCACCACTCCATTTACAGACACAATACAAAAGTAGTAAGTCAAACAAATACGTACAGAGTGAGTCACAAAAATAATTTCTACCGTGTGCATTGTGCTAACATAAGTTGTAAGTATAAAAGTAAATTGCATATAGGTGATGCATAACTAGAGTGGTAACCAATATTATCACGTCGATGTTTATTGGATATTTATAATAAAGCACGCGAATAAACTTAAATCAGCCAATAAAATAAGCCGTATAAGGAATTATAAGCACCTATACTGTTCAAACAGAGACCTATTAGTAACTTGTAAATACCTAATAAACAAATAATAATCAAATACGCAGTAGCAAGGTATAAATCTCGTCTACCTTGTGAGATGAAAATTCGTTTTGTAACTTACGCATGTAGATATACTGTAGCAGTATGCCGATAATTTGTGTATGTTTAGTCAAAATAGAGTGGAAATCAACACGCTAGCGAAAAGAATTAAAACAAGCAGTCGTCGACATTTTTCAGGCAATATAGTTTTACACGCTCGATGTGCGAAACTGCGAAATGCGAAAATGATGTAATATAAAACATAATACGTTCAATATACTATGTAAGCCTATATTTTAGCGTAGACAAGTAGGGAAAAAAATGATTCACCGGGTAAAATCGAGACGGGTGAACCTCCAAACACAATACCTACAATAATATAATATTATAACTTATAATTTATAAGTGTCGTCTCGGTAAGTCATAAGTTTCTATACTGGCACAGATATAATAGATATCAATCTTGCTTGCAAAGTCTTAACTCGTATTTAAGCCCTATATCTACCTATATGTTTTTTATCTCTAAAATATAGCAAATGTTTGTTTCGCAATATTAATGTTAGCTTTGATATCAGTGCGATTTGGCCAATTATTAGACCTTATTAAAGGTACATACATTCTGTTTTTATGTACGACATTTTTGTTCGTCCCCAAGTTATGATTAGGAAAAATATTACTTCCTAACTTTAAGTTTGATAACAGGTAAAAAAATGTATTATAATGCTAAAGTTAACAGCTCGAGCACACGTATACACTTATTGACAACGATGATAATCATAACGCCTAATTGCAAATAATATATTATATTATCATAATAAAACACGTCGTGTGGTAAACGTCGTGGTATCACCGGCGGCCGTGGGTGGTACACTGGTACCTATACGTACACATATGATAAAATATAATCAAATATGTAATACATAAATAAGTATGATATTATGTACGCAGACGATGGCGGAGGCGGTGTGTGAAAAGAGTAGGGCCGCCTCGGTGTCCGCATCACCGCGATGTATTCTACACGGACAACAACTGGTCCGGCCGGTCTCGTCGCCGACGCCGCCGCCCGTCACGGCAGGTCGCAGCAGCGGCGACAGGCGGCAGCATTGTATACGCGAGCGTCGCGGTCGTCGTCGGCAGCGAGCGGGAGCGACGATGGGGCAGACGTTCCGCCGGCCGACGCGCGAACCCGGTCAGTTGGGTTAGGTTAGGCGAGAAAACCAGTTGGCGCGGCGCTCGCACCACTATCGGTTATATACTTATATATAATACATACACTATATTGTATACACCATTGTATTATTCTTGTATATTATAATATTATTACCGTCGCCACCGCCACTACCATCACCATCGACGCCGACATCACCGAACACCACCGCCGCCGCCGCCGCCGCCGCCGCCACCGCCACCGCTGACAGAACCTCGCCGCGGGCTAAATACACCTCCGTGGCCCGTTCACCCATTACCCCGCGCACCGGACGGGATTTTCATACACCCTCAACGGCGACGGGAGTGAGAGAGACGGAAAAAAAACAAAAATAATAAATACGGAGAGCACCTGTTTTGACGATCGCCGCCACTGCCGCCGATCGTGACGATAGATCATTTTCAACGGGTCCGGCGACGTCCCTTCTCCGAAAACCCTGTTATTCCTTTTGCAAAACTATAGTCGGTGTGTGAAATCGTGTATCGCTTCACGTCGTAATCGCTGCGCACACGTCCGATCGCCATCATCTCGCTAAACACGAGGAGGTACCTATTTACGTGCACGTCGAACGAGTGACATAAATCATAAGCACAGGTGTCCGTGCCTCGCCCGTCCGCGCACCAAGTCACGTCACACGTAATAATTAATCGTACATTTTTACAAAGTTTACACGCACCACCCGCGCGATCGCTAGCGAAACGTGCGCGACGCCGCCGCATGGCTCGTCTACCGGCCGCGGCGTTGTACTTGCTGCCGCTGTGCGCTACGGCCGTGGTCGTGTGCACGCTCAAGCACAAGCAGCAACAGCAGCAGCAGCAACAGACGAAAAAGGACGACCTGTCCCTGTGGATCGACGAACAGCAAGTGAAAATGTACAGTGGTGAGCATCGACGACGATTATTATTGTTAACATCCCTTACGTTCAATTTTTCAGACGATTTTGGTCAATTTTTTTATATACTTGTCTTACATAATTGTAAGTACCTAAGTACTTATACAGATTATAACACGACGTGTCGTCATATGTTATTTTGCGGACAGATCTGATTTTTAAAGTTTTTTTCTTTTTATCATTGTGATTATTTACTTTTCTTGAGTGGCTACAGCCCATATTTTAAACTACATATTCTCTAGTAGAATATTTTTCTAAACATGATTGATACATGACATGTACATCGAATATTGAACCAATATTGATTTCTCATTATCATTTAAAGTTTAGATAATATGAAGAGTGAAGTGGCAGAACCGCGGATGTAGCTATAGGAGACACCCCTCGAAATTGTGATGCACCACTTCGTTTATGGTTTATCTAAACTTATAAGTGCTTATAAATAAAAAAAATTATGTTTGAATATTCGATATTATACGTACATCGATATTTTCAGATAAATACTCTTCTTCGGAGTTGTCAACTACAACTATGACTTATAAAAAAATAGAAATAAATAGCTACGAGAAATATAGTTTAATCAACAATTAGATTGTTTAATGAAGATTAATATTTAATGTAAAGCAAATTTTAAAAAAACCTTTTTTTTTTACAAATCATGAATCATTCTGTATATAAAATATAACCTTTACTATATTACGATATCCTATAACTTTATACCTATATCTTATGGGTGCAACAATATTTTAAGGGTTGATTTTTTTACGCGAACCATATTTCGAGAAAGGTTTGTGAGCGTGGTTAGTTTATTTATTTTATTCGTTAACATTTTTTAAACTTAATCTTATCTCATTTATAAGTAGACTTATGAAGCATTGCACAACTTTTTTCCAAATTTACCTATTAAATGATTATAATTTTATTTATGTACTTATTTTAATTATAAACGTCCAAGGGCATACACTACATAATAAGTAGAACAAATTAAGTAACAACTATATCCCTTATGTAGTAAAATTAAAACGTAGATACCTTACAATTTTGAAATTGATGTAGATACATTCTAGAGTATAATATTGAATTGTTAAAGAGAGTATTTTTTCAAACGTTTGAATATGCAACAATACTAATATGGGAATAATAATTTATTTATTACAATTATTTTAAGTTTGTAATTTATTGGAGTAAAAAAAGATACTCCTGGTATTATATTATTATTATATTTATTTAAAGTTGACCCGGTTGGTTTCTAATGATCGGGTTATCGTTATAAGTAACATCATTTTCGGTAACATCATTTATTAGAGTATGACATTTGAAAGCCGAACGTTGATCTGTGTTCTGGTAAGTCAATGACTCTCAACCTTTTTCTGCTATTAACACCCTTGGGCTTTGTGGTTTATCATAAAATTCCGGACACTCAGTCATAGGCGCAATTTGTTGGTCAAAATATTTCCAAAGCCCCCAAAAATATACATTGTATATTGTCTACTATTAATTGTTTCCTTAATTGAAGAAAACAATTGACAAAAAAGTATGCTGCAAGATTGTTTCTAAAATGTAGCGGTTCTCAGGGGCGTATAGAGCGTATAAAGCAATACACTTCGTATACTCACAAATTCATAACAATACTTATAAGTTATAAAGAATTGCGTATAGTATATAGTGAAAAATGGTGGATGGGTGGGCAATGGCTATATTATTTTATTATTTGTTTTATTCCATTTTGAATTGTAATTTTTTTCTTTTTAAATGCTGTGGTTAACCGTGATTCATCACCCTACCAACACACCGCACAAGAACCATACAATATTATCATAAATATAGCTGATGTGTAAACAGATGCCTGCTGAAAATATTTACAGTAGATGAAAAAAAGATTAATATTATCCATATTGTTATATTGATAATTTGTATATTATTCTTGTTTTTTATTTTTTAGTGAGGTGTTATTTGGGAATCAACCAACAAAAATATGTATTTTACTAATTTTCTAGCGTAAGGAGAAACAATTTTTTTGCTATTATTTTTGGAAAATATGTAGTTTACTCAAAACATTATTTACCAATACATCTCTGGCTATTCTAAATATTGAAAGAGATGTTATCAATTTGTTAAATATACATCGGAAATTTGGAAATATATCATTTATGAGACAGGAAATTTAAATTGTTGATTAAAATACATATTTATACAAATACCTATTAATGTAAATTTATATTTATTTTAAGCCACTTCCAAAATAAACTTACACTTGAGAATCACTAACACAAAAAATGGGATAAAAATATGAAATTAATAAAATATTATAGTTAAAAGACATAGGATAATACATTTTTTAAAATTAATATCGTAGATTTCCTATAAGAAAATTAAAAAAATAATCAATATTCACTTTGAAACATCATGTATTCTATGTGTGCAAAGATAATGGATGACGTATACGTGTTTGAAACTAATGATACCTACTGATTGTTCTGTAGAAACATATTTTAATAATGCTTATAATAGTAATAACACTAATAGTACCTAATATAAACTATACGTGCAAAACCTGAATTTATTATTATATTATTAGTTATTACTTAATACTAATTTAGATTATTCATTTTTTCAAATAAATATCTTGCTAAGAATAATAAATAAAAATTATATTATGAATTTATATGACTTATATTAGTAGCCAGTGGGTATATAATGTATAAATTACTTTTTTACGACGTTATATAACAATAGATAATAATTATTTACAATAAAATAGACTACATGAAGTTCAATATACATAGGTAGGTGTACTATTATCAACCATCAATTACATAAATAATCACTTTAATATTATTATCTTGTTTAACATTCAATAACATAAAATATTAATAAAAACATACTATGATATGATTTTCTGTGTCATATTTTAGCTCTGCCAAAAATTACTTAAAAAGTATAAATTTGAGTAAGCATCTACTTTGATTATAGATTAATGGTTTTTGCCAAGGAACTTTTTATAAAAGTTCAGTGAATTATAATAAATATAGGTAATTTTAAAATTAATGTGAGTACAAGTATTTTTAGAAGTTATAGTACCTACAGTCTACATTATATAGGTAGTAATGTAGTATTCTATATATACTATAGGTTGGTATAAGATATACTGGCTACTCTACAACATTTTAATTATATTCATGTACCAATAAGCAATAAATATTGTTCAAGGACGCACGTTTAAAAGGTGAGTTCAGAAAAAATAGTTTTTTTGTCTTTTAATCCACATGAATTGTTCATAATAATAATGTTCTGTACCTATACAAATTGTAATTACAATTTGTATTTAAACAATACAATGTATAAGTATTTTTTTTTATAAACACATACCTATATTGTACATACCATATATCCATATATATCTATTATCTATTGGGATTTGCGAGATATAGTAATGATTATAGAAATATAACACTTAATTGATATTTAGTATTTCGTTCGATTGTTTTATTTTTCTAATTCGTATTCTGATACCCAAAAAAAAATTTTTTTTCTGAACAAGCTTATTTCCGGCTTATTAATTATTGCTCTTATTAACTTAAGTTTTTTTCTGTCCACTCGTTTAAAAATATTACGACACATATTTACATATCTTCTTTGATTCTACTAATTATCTACAAAGTAAGCCCATTTATCATATCATGATCCTTGAGGTTAATAACTAATAAAGTTCCTTCATTATGTTTTTTCATCATATTTCAATTGCATTATTAAATTTGTTTTTATATTGAATACATATTATCAAATATAAGTTATATTTTTCTGAGGATTGATAAAATATATTTAATAAAAATGAATAATTATCATTTAACACCTATACTAATTTATAAATTATTGTTAATTACCAAAAGTCATATCGTTTTTCAATAATAACAATTATTAGTTAGGTTCTAAAAACACTTAAAAGTCTATGAAAGGGTAAATACCTAAGTATATTGTTTAAAAACATATATCTTATTATAACCAGTAAAATATTATATTATAATTGTTTGCTACTACCCTATCTGTACTCGGAATAATTCCTTTATAAGAACAATTAGTGTACTTATTGTGCAATTGATTCAAACCCGTAAATACTTAATAATACTCCAATTTGGTGCATGTACATTACTACTTGCATCCTACATTTTATTTAATAGATAATATGTTGCATCCGGATCAAAAAAATCAAAAACCAATCATATCTTACATTCGTCCCTGTATACCTTTTTCATAACCAAGTATGGACTTAGACCGTTCTGGCGAATCCACCCAAAATGTGGTCTGTTTGGGTGAATAGTATGTACAATCTACAATATACAAATACCGTTTAGGTGAGTGTTTATTACACCAAAAATACAAATTTGGAAAAATAAGTATGAGTAGGTTTGGGTTCATAGCCTCATAGGTATATTTAATTTAAATTGAATGACTATTTTATTTTGTATATAATTAATTATACATTGTAATATTGCAATAGTTTATTTAATTTATACGATTAAACTATTTAAGACACTTATACACCACTGTTGTAATGTTTTATAATATCGATATTCTTCAAACATATAATCGATTTAACATTTTAAAGGTTATATTTTTATATTATATATTAACTTAAAAATAAATAAATCTAGTTTAAATTAAAAAAATATTTTATTTTAATTATACCTATATAATAACATTTTATTAAGGGCAAGACAATTTTATAATTTTATTTTTTCAGGATAACTTTTTTAATTCTTTAGATTAAAAATACAGACATTTTTTATTACGTACCAGTGCACCCCACAAACCATGATTAAATTACGGCTACCTACTCACTCATATATAATATTATATTTTGGTCATAATATAACTACTAATATAGTAATATCATTGTATCAACATGCATTGCATTTGCTTATTTTAGAAAATGTCTTAAGTAATAAGAATATCGTAATAATATCTGTTCTTTGTATCCCTTCTTATTATGATACCTTGCCTTGAAAATCTTATCTTTGAAAGTTGATAATATTTAATTTAAAAAAAAAAAATAGTAATAATTTGCCAAGTTTAAAGAAATGTTAGAATTACAGGTGTCGACCTATCAACTGTCATAAATACTTTTAGCAATATTTTTTGTATGAATAAAAAAATAACAAAAGTTGTTTATACCTAATTTATAAGTTATACGATTATTAAATAGATTAAAATAAATATGCGCATGCCGTAACATTTGTTAGTTGTAATAGGGGGGCGTAACCTCTCACGAGTCACGAATTGAAGAATAATTTAAATTATTGCTCCCCTCGAAAACTATTGGCCACATTTAATACTGGGTTAAAAGTGTATAGATAATGGTAAAATGAACTATGAATATGTACTATAATAGCAATTAAAATATATTATAAAATATGCTAAGTAGTTTTCAGGCTATAACAGACTGTTTTTGCTCAGAATCATTTTTCGGTTACTATGATATTATATATTTATATAGATATATACGATATCATTGAATTCAAATTCAACACGTTGTATCTTACTTTTTATGTTTTTTGACAGACTGAAACGTATTTTATCGATGATAATTTAAAAAATAAAAACATTCTATGCCTGTAAATTTCTCAGTCTATATATTTTGAAAATGTTATCACGTACCTATATAAAATGGTAATATAAATATTTGATGAACATTTCAAGTATAATCTAGGGTTATTTGTTTTTTTGTCAAAAACTGGTTTTACGTAAGCATTGCAGTTTTCCTTAATATTTGTACTTTCCGATTATCTTGAAAATTGCTTGAAATTTTTAACTTTTAACCCTCGAAGTACCAACTAAATCCAATTTGAACAGAAACCACGCTCAACGTTGAAAATTGAAGCAATGTTACCGACCCAAAAGGTAATGAACTGATGACAAACACAAAAAAAAATACATCATTATAAAACCAATATACATTCATCGCTCCACTTAGAACCTAAAATATATATTTAATTTAAAATAGGTTATTATTATTTCATAAGTACGTCTTAATAGTATTTGATTCCTGGAAGTGCAACATAATATATTAACGATCAAGTTTAAAATATTGAAATAAACATTAAAAAAGATCATATAACCATACTCGTATATTGATATTAACTGCCAAAGCCTAAAAGATAAATGATGCTCATTGGCAAGACGTCAAAATAAAACCAGAGAGTCTTTTAAGCTGTCTTTAAGTCTTCAAATTTTAAGTAAGATTTTATTCGAGTCTAATTTTATTTGCATTTGTATAGAGTTCAATTTGACTTTAAATCTTAACTCAATATTGCAATATTCACTGAAGAGTAAACGATTCGAGTGATTCAAACGTCTAGAAGCCATTTAAAAAAATATCAACACATCTATCTGTAGTATCAAACCTTGATATACTATTTTTTTCAGGTCTGAAAATGCCAATATATGCAATTATGGAAGGTAAAGTCACGCCATACATTTTGGATAAAAATTTTGAACAGTACTTGCCAGTCATTCCATCTGAGGTGAGTGACGAGAGTTATGAAATTATTGTTGTTTGTATATTTAAGTTTATCACACACAGGTGGGTTATGTGAACTTCACATGGATGTCTGGAAATAAGAATTATTTTTACATGTTTGACACACTTGATTCGGACGACAAAAACATACTGGAACCACCTACAGTAACCGTGAAAACCGATGGGAAAATACCCAAGAGGCCCAAAGGTAAAATAAATGTTTATAATTTATATTTTTAGTATTATATTATACTCAAAAGTCGAATTTTAATTATAATTTATTTGACTATTAACAAGGTATGTATAGTGTGCTATTAAAATACTCTATACATAACGACTTCTTAGTTTTATGAACTATAAAACTAAAACAGCTGTTACCACGTGTTAAATATAATATAAATCCTTTGAAATATACCTACAAATACACAATAGTATATAATATACAAATATACAATCAGTGCCGCAACTACTTACTACAGAGTATAGACGTTAGCGGTACAAAGCACCCGTTTAATGGGCCTCGAATTTATACACCGAGGTCTACGATTTTATACTATACATATTTTCAAGGAATCTTTTATAACAATTATATTAATATAAGACGTACAAGTATATATCATGACGTGTTCAAACCATTAAGTATAAAAAAAATTTTACCTACTCAACAAAAGTTGTATAAGAAACTAAGACTGTTATTAAAATATTAAGGGTCGGTATCAGAGTATCTAGGCTAAACGTAGGTATTTGAAGTGTGTCGTATAAACAGGGCAGTATTTGGAAATTTTATACACCGGGGAAACATATCTATTTTAAAAACAATCGTTTACCTCGACCAATTTGTTTGCAAAGCGAGGTACACCGACGCCGATTTACTCGTGAACTGAGGTAGGCACATTTAAACCAAGAGACTCATATTATTATAGCGCTATATTTGATATTTTTTCGTTTTTTCATGGACAAAATCGGGTTAAATAATATATTATTATATTATATTATCATTCAACTAAAAATAAATGTTGGTTTTTTTCAATCCCTATCTAGAAGCTAAAAGGTATGTGACTCACACATGAATGCTAGTAAAAAATAAGTTTTTTTTGTTAACTTAAATGGGGATCAATGGTTGTATTATATTACTATTATAGAATTAGTAAAAATATAGCATATTATACAGTGTATATTATACACCTACCTAAATTTTTTTATAAATATATATATAAGAAAAAATAATTTTTTCATACAATCATTAATGATTAATACATAATAAATAATATATCAATATAAATTAACCACCCCCAAAATGGACTAAACAAATTGCCACCTAAGGCAACAAAGTACACATCCCCTCCAAATTATTCAATAGCTACTAGTATATAGCTCTGATAGCTCAACAATTATAACATATATACAAGATGAGACAAAAACAAATATATTATGTACTAAAACGTCTAAAACCAATCAATTATAATATACGTTTTTTACTATTTATACTGTAAAGCATAATACTTTTTAGCACGTTCATCCTGCAGCCCGTCGCCGCCTCAGTGGTGTGCTCACGGAGTTTCATAAAAACCAAGAATATCTAACGATGCGTTGACCTGTTGCTGTGACCAGTTGCCTATTTTTCGTATTACACACTTTTTAGTGTTTAGTACAGCACCGTCAGCACTATACAACTAAAATACATGTGGCACTGTCATACACATCAAATAGTCATTACTCATTATTAATTTTACAATTTATAAGTTTGCAATACGCACGTCTTCACTATACTACTACTACCCATAATAAATGTCTTATTTCACAAAAACTAAGCCATGTTTAAAATGTATTAAAAATGCTTGATGGCAAATCCCAAATGGTCTTGTCTTCCCCTTCATTATGTCATATGGCAATATACTAAATGTCAAACCGTTACCCCTACCATGCTTTTGCACCCACATTTACATCTCAGTCATACAATGATAATATATTCTGTTATTTTCATTCGTATTTCCTTTCTCTCAATTGATCCTCTGTGTACGTTTCATCATGAGGAAGCTCCAATTAATACCTCCAGCGTTTTTTGTTCGGCTTTTTTATCTTCGCCTGTGGCTCGTGCCACAAATGTCACCAGTGACTGAAATTGCTCACTTCCTAGTTCCCGTCCTTGCCACACAATATACTATTTTATCATGTCTGCAAGTTTAATTTTTAATACCGGTTAAAGCGTTGAAAAATGACGTATTCACTATTCCGTCCAGTGGTCGGAAAATATATTTTTCTATAGCGGTTGGTTAAAATCAGATTATTATAAGTGAAGTACTGAAGTCGTGAACTTATCTACATATTTCGTCTAAAATATATCAAATACCTACCATCTGATGGGTGGGGGTTACTCCTAGTCAAATCCAATATCTATGTACGTAATAATTGTGCTGTTTAATGAAATAGTTTTTAGCAACGAGACACCAAGAATGGCTAGAATAGTTAATATTATATCAATTACCGTGAGTCACTGGTAAGTGGTAATGTGTAGTCCTAACGAAACAAAATCACTATGGTCGTGGTTATGTCGATGTAAAAATATTATATTCTTTTCAATTCAATTCGAATTTCGCTCGAACTTCAGAATATTCTCGACATTTTTCATAAATTTAACTGTATAGCAAAATATATTATTATAATATTAATTCAAAAAAAAATAAAACCCTACATCACATATAAAGTTTATCTCAATGCGTTGTGGAATTTTGGTAATTCTACTATGAATACAGAGGGAGTAAAGATGTTCCACCTAAAAACAGTTTTTGCTATGTTGTACGCATTTGTAAGAAGGAGACAACACATGCGGGTACCGTCCTCTTTATGTGTCATAACTTAGGTTTGATGTGGGGTAGTACGCAGGATATTTCAATGTTTCAATGTGACTACGGAATGAGGGCTTGAAAATAAATATGTATAGCCGTATAGGTACTCGGGAGAAGACACAAGAGGTTTACAAAAATAAATTATAGGGTGCTCATTGCTCTCCAGCTTTGCTGCTACGGTGTACTTACTATTACAAATATATGAAAATAAAATAAAAACATTTAACCACCAAAATAATAGACATTCAAAATTTACAATTGTTGATTTTTATCTTCTTTAGTCAATTAAATGCATACGTCTATGTAAATTATTTGAAAATGTTTGTATCTACCTATAACATCAATTTGTCTATATTTTTTTATTTATGATAGCTATATAGCTAATTCACTGAGATTTTCCCCTGTCAAACTGTCTTATACCTGATCTTAAGTAACTATGTGTGATTTATACGTTTCAGTGTTGAAAACGTTCACTTTGATGTAGCTGAAGTAATTGCAGGTAATCATGTGTCAGACAGTCTTAACAGTAGCTTAATATTCGACACTAAATTATTTGTACAATGAGGTACCTAGTGTATCATTGTGTCAATAACTGATTGTGGGATGTCACCTGTCATCCCATACCTATATTTTCACTGGTATATGTATATCCACATACAATGTTCAGTTCAATCACTAGAACTGTTACTACATGAAAAATCTTTAGCATTTATAGGTAGCCGCCTTTATGAAATCAGTTATTGCACTGAAAGCAATGATCCCATGGAAATGATAAATGATATATAAAATAATCTGTCGTCACTCGTCAGTCATCCGTTTACTTACAGACACCACAATTAAAATTTATATTTCATTAGTATGAGTAGATACACCTGAATAAATTACGACCACTCCAACAATATTATTGATAATTATTGACAGAATGAAACATCTAAAAAAATATTATACGCCAATCATACGGGACTCTTCAACCTATAAGCCCTCCCTCCACCTACAGTGTTGGCGTTAGTGCCACAACTAGGACGTCACTTTTTTATCTACAGATGCCTCGGATTTTTCCTTCACATTTTTTCTACATATTACATATTACATATCACAATGTTTAATAATGATGTTGTACAAAAATTGTATAATTCAAATAGTCGAAAATAATAAATAATTCCTATATTACGACTATGTAAGTACCAATATAGGTAATAATCAGGGAGCCTCACTATATAATTAAATAATTTGTCACTCAACCAAATATATCGGTATTTTCAATAAAAATATAGGTTGATTTAACAAAATATTTTTTAATATAACGATAGTAAAATGTTTGTTGATTTAGAAGTAAAATATTTATTAATTTAAATAATAAACTAATAAAATATATTACTGATGTTTATAAATGCATTAAATAAAATTAAGAATTAATTTATGGAGGATTTATTTGAACCAATCATCGTTTCGTTAATTTAAACACTTTCATTTGTTTAAAAAACAAAATATTTTGGTAAATCTACAAAATACCTTTTTTAATAATATATTATTATTTATAAACAACATAATATAATGTATATTATGATTTTACAATCAGTTTTTTTAAAAATGTTATTAGGGTAATTTTCAAGGCGCTTAGATTGTAAATTTAACATTTTTCTCTTTTAGTGAATGAACTAATTTATGTACTTTTAAGTTGAAATACTTAACTTCGCTGTCAGTATTTTTTTTGTACTATTTCCTGTCCCACCCTCCATACATTTTCCAGCCAGTTCAATTTCACACATTGCACTTCTGAATGCGGCCTTAAGTATATAATAGTCGGACACAAGTCAAATTGCATACAAATTCATGGCAGAAGAATATATTTAATTTATTATAATATAAATTTATATAATTAAACAATATTCAATATATATTATTTAAAACCTGTACATATTTGTCCTAAGACATTAACTTAAAAATATATTGCATTACGCAATAGATATATTTCTGTTTAATGGCTGAAAAAATTGAATTTTCTCTCATTTACTACAATATGCCTTTTAAATCGCAAAGAAATGATTACGAGTATAACTATATAATTATTTCAAAGAAAAGAGACAAAAAATATATATTAACCGTTTCAATTTTTTGTTCTGAATGTTGGTAATTATATTATGTTAGTATTACAAAAATGAAAAATGTGTTCATTTTAATAACTTGGTAGTAAGTTTTAATAAAAAAAATTGAATAAGTGACTAAAAGTTATAAATGCGTTGTATGATGATTTATATTATTTTGTTTTTTTCTGATTTATTTAATTTAAATGTACTTAAAAGTTGCATTATTCTTGTTATCCATCCATAGTTCTATTAATTGTATCTACGGACATTCGGGAAAAAAGAATGAAGAATACCTATTGATATCGACTAATATAATAAGGTTGTAATTTTAAACTAGAGGCTACACTACATCATATTCGCAACCATGTCGAAGAAACAACAACGGCCTTTCAGGAAATGTTTGTAACGAGTCCTCAATATTTTAATTGTGATTTTCAGCTAATATCAGTGCAGTAGTCCATGAGAAATCCTAAAAAGTTAAAAGACAAATTAAATCTGATTGAAATGAAATATCGCCATGACGCCATATCTATTTATATAATATGTATAAATGTGAAAATGGAATTTTTGTCACGCATGTTCTCTGAAACCACTCACCGATAGTCATGCGGTATATATTATTAGTTATTAAAGCGCGTACCTATCTAAATGAATTTATCCTATGCATAATTTTGTCCGATAATGATTAACGATTACCCATTCAGCTACTGCCTGCTATTAGTTGGTAGACGTCAATTTTGAAACTATTTAATTTTTTTTACCAACTACCTAATATTCCTAACTAGGCATAAGTATATACACGATTATAATAGTAGGTAGACCGTTGTCCATCCATAATGATATATTGATACTAGGATAAGTATCCCCAGTCACTAGTACATAGCTGTACTTATAGGTACCTATATAATTAATAATTACTAGTAAGTAGTAACTAATTAGATAGGTATCTATATGGCTGTATGTATACTGTATATACGTAATAGATAATATAGTAAAAAAATTACAATTAAAGTATTTTACAGTGTGTTCGATAGGTTCACAGTTACATACATGCTCATGATGTCATTCGTGATAAGCAATAGGTATATGTACATATTTAATGATTATAAGTAATGTATTAATATTTTTTGTTTAAATTAAATTTCTCTTTAGTTGTAACTACTATTTTAAGTACCTACTCACCACTTAGTCATGTCTTAAATAATAATTTTTATATTTTCAGTTAATCCTATTGGTGCCAAATGTATTCCATGGTGCATGTAAAATTAGTTTAAAGACGAATCACTATTAGGTTTAGGTATACTAATCACGCTAATACTCTAACACAGGCTTTGACTTTACACTTTTTGCATGAAAAAAGCACCGGATATGCAACGGCACAAAGCACTGAATCCCCCATAGCAATGTAACATACATTTTTAAACATAAAAACGAAATATCTTTGTGACGCCGGTGGAACAGCTAGTCTATGCCTATGCCTATATAATATATAATACGTATAATCGAACTTGTCCTCTCTGAATAACTGACTGACTGATCAACGTAGAGAATAAACTATGATAGCTAGCGTTAAGGCTATATATTTTGACAGTACCGCCATGCGTAAAGGTGCACTAATAGAAAGGATTTTTCAAAATTATCATTGATTATAATGGTAATAGTAGATATTAGTATTTTTTTAACCTAATATGTTTTTGGGTTGGGTACAGATATTTTTATATTCTAACCGATTTTGCGTAAGACTTTGTATATCACCATAAAAACTATAGCATGTGCAAAAAAAATTTAAAAAACATATTTAATATGATTCATACATTTTCTTCGTAGTGGAAAATATCGAGTAGCGGGCTACGTAAGTTTTTTTCATTTAAATTGTTGCCACTGCAATATATATTAATTCTGATATAAAGGTACCTTATATAATTACGTTATTCGTTATACTTTATTAAATATATCCTATTCAAGAACATTAACAATTTTAATTGTACACCGCAGTACACATATTTTTATCGTATAATAATATAACTATTCAAATTTTGTGTACTATATGACTATACTAAATATTGATCATATATTTATATATTATAATTGTACGTAAGACATTAAAACCATGATGTAATAGGTAATACTGTAATAGATTCAATTCGGTGGTTATAAATACAAATAATATAATATACTTAATTTAAATGTAACTAGTAACTACAAGTCATTATAAATTGGATACTGGAAAGTACTTGATAAAGTATTTACCACTGGACACCGACTTTAATTGACTGTCAAATTTGGGAAAATCAATTGTGTTTAGAACATGCGCTTAGCCTTGTACCTAGTGTGTAGCCGTGTAGGTATAAGTATAGGTGCTATATAGCAAAGTACATATATACATCACAATCATAAAATCATAAATATTATGTTCCTTTAGAGCTTAGGACTATAAGAGGATTTTATAGATTTCAAAGAATTGACCATAATCGGTAATAAATGTACCTATTGTATGATTGAACTACAGTAGGCACATACCTACTACTTACACCCTATTGTGTAAGGCACCCTGCCGAAACACAGATTCCGTTTTCGTAAGGATAATATTATTATGGATTAGGTTTTATGAAGCGGTAGGCGTTCGCAAAAATGACAAGACACAAAAGACCCATTGAATAAAATATTACAATACACATTATGCACAAATAAAATACCTGTATTATTCGTTATTTTATAAATATGACACATAAAACCTAAGTACGCCCCCCCCCCCTCCTAATGTTTTGTTGAGTTGTCAGTTGTGTACTAGTCCATAGTCCATACTATTTTAAACGTATCAAACAATTTATTTAAAAATTGAATAATTCTTCTTAATTAATACGATTATTGATTTATATTATATTTATTATATTGAATATTGATGATGATATAATTAGTGGTTCTAATTATGTATAGCTATAAGTAGGTAGGTACGTTGCCCTAGTGCCCCCATACTTTAATCTACATTGCAGATCAACTTTCAGGATTTATGCACTATACCTAGGTATAGGTAACTATTTATTATTTATACAGTATATACCATATCACAGTATATCACCATTACATAGATTAAAAAATTATAGAAAGACATGAAATATCATCAATATAACAATAAATACAATTAGTTATTACATTTTAAAAGATAATTGTTTGTACCTAGGTAATCTTTGATTTTATAATACATTAAATGTTTTCATACGAATTGTTCCATTTAGTCAATAATTAAGACTTTGTAAGCTATTTAGAATTATAGACATTATTATCTTATCATTGGGATTATTATCGAACAATGGTTAATTAGATTGAACATCGTCGAAGGTTTAATTATTATAAGAACACTAATTTAATACCTATATACCTACCTACTACAAATCAATAAATATCTAACTTAAAATGTACAGTTCCCCTTCCTATACATGTTTCAAATACATTATGATATATATATACCCATGGCTATTTGATGCTTAGATTTAGTACAAGACAAATGAATAAATGTCATATTTTTATAAACATAGGTACACATTTAAAAAATAGTAACTATATTAGGTTACTAATTTATTTGACCATTTTGTCAACTTAAAGCTAATACATTACGTGTTTGTATGTTATTATTTAAAATGCTTTAACTAGTATATTCTGAAATATTGAAATGAAAATACGTCTATTATTTAGCTTGAAAGTTACACCACCTGCTTCCTTGCCTACCCATGAAAATGGTGTAGCGTAGAATAAACACAGTGATAACACTACGGGTATTTAGTAACTTTATGAATTTATTAATTTTTCACAATACATAAAGGAAAACCTCATTTGTTACCTATTTCGGGGGTTTTTTTTATATAACATAAAGAAATTCCAAATAATTCATTCGTAGTTTCATTATTTTTTGTTTTCTTTCATCTGTTTACTACAAACAAGGAAGTATTGGTGTAATGGTATATAGCCATTTAGGTATATAAAAACGATCGATACGGATAAAGTTCTTCTCTATAGTATGAACATCTGGTAAAGCTACTGTAAATAAGTTATTTTATATATCATCTCGTTTTTATGGGACAACCATTATTGTCAGTTGATACTGACATAAGAGTATGGGACTTTTAACTATAATAGTGTTAATTTAAATGTATCAAGATTGCATACATCAAACCCCTTAAATAGGTGTGTGGCGTTATTAAGGCTACTAAGTATTTCATAAAATATGCATGAATATACGAATATACGGATGAAGTATGGGCTGTGAAAGCTGTAGCCTGTAATACATTATTTTATGAGGACGAGATACCTGCATGTGTTGTCTCTGTCTTACAAGTACCTAACATAGCACATTTTGCGCTCTGCAGAACACGTGAAGCTCAGTTAGTTTAAAAATTAGTGCGAATTGACCTCTTATGAAATCTAAAGGTAAGGTTATTATCTAGGCAACCTCATAGGTTTTTTTTTATATTTTAATTTTAACGCGAGTTATGAGTATTTTAAAATTTAAAATTTTTTATACATCTTAAAATACTTATAACTCGCGTTAAAATAAAAATATAATAAAAAGCCTATTAGGTTGTCTAGATAATAATCTTACCTTTAGATTTTATAAGAGGTCAATTCACTTTAATTTTTTTATTAACGGAGCTACACGTGTTCTGCTGAGTGTACAATTTGCTATGTTACGCACTTGTAAGACGGAGACAACACATGCGGGTATCACGTCCTCTTAATACATATGCTGTACCTATCCAAATTCCATCTCAATTCTCTTTTCCCTTTAATCTTCTTAAAAATTATGTTAAAAAAGGTAACTACTTCCTGAATATCTGTCTGTTCATAATAATATTAGAATATAATTAATAGTAGTACTATAGAATAAACTAATTACTAATATGTAATCAGTTTCACTTTTTCAGTAAAAATAAATAATATTAAGTACAAAAAATATACTAAAAATGTGTAGTGTAACTAAATCATTTTTATGTTTTTTACTTTTTTTTGGGCCATAGGCAATCGTCTAGTTTGGCTCTCTTTTAATTTCATGTTATTTATTCCAGTTAGCTTTAAAATTGTTGATCGTTTAATGATACGAAGTATATAAATATACTAGAAAATAAATACAATTCTATTTAAAATACATACTATATTAATATTAAATGTGATTTAAATATGTATTTCTATTGGTTTCAGTGTTTAGTATATTGTTGCCGTGTTCCGGCAATAGATCTGGCATTGCTAGTTTCAACATACGGCTATTGATACGAAACAGGAAAGGTCGTGCTTTACCCGATACACCATTAAAAGTGAAACTCAGAAAAGAGTGTATGGTTAGAGGTACAAGTAAAAGTACAAGTAAGAAACATGCTTTGCTTTCATCCAAACGTAATTAATCAATAAACATCTTTGTCCATTCATTATAATATTTAGCTTTATAACATGTATTATGTTAAATCATCCAAAGTATTTAAAATTAAAAAAAATATAGGAGGGTGACAGTTAGTTTCTGGATAATAGTCTAGTCTAATCAGCATAATCACTTTCACCTACAATAAGGGCATCAGTAGAAATTTGAAAGGAAAAAGAGGAAATATTTATGATGAAGTATAATATTGCTCTTTAGTTTAAATTTCCAATTATTAGACTTTTTATAAAGAATTTGTTTAACAAAGATAATTTTTATTAAATAAAAAATGTAACTAAAAAATATTTTTATTTTTATTTATTTCTATATTTTATACAGATGCCCTTGAACCCCTAACCATATTACTTTTGTCAACATTAATCAGGTGTTTTGTTTTCAGAAAACATTAACGTATCAAATAATTTACATTTAGTTGATTTTATAATGAACTATAACATACACACTTTAGTGATTTTTAATTAATGGTATTGAATTCTGAATTTATCCAATTGATTATCTGACTAAATTATTTATAAATTATTTTAAAATAAATTAACATTTATTTTTGGAAATTAATCAGAATTCAGAATTGACACCAACGTTATTCACTGTGTAATAATGTTTATAATTTTATTATTTAAAGGTCTTGATTTAGTATGTGATAAAAAATGTGAGAACAATGGTTGGTGCAATGCAGACAAAATATGTCAGTGTCCTGAAGGTTATATGGGACAGTACTGCAAAACAGCATTGTGCTATCCACAGTGTATGAATAATGGGACATGTGTTGCACCAGGTGTCTGTCGATGTCCACTAGGTTTTCAAGGACCACACTGTGAAGGAGGTAATAGTTTTAACCAATTAATATAAATGTTTATTCTCTAAAAATATACATAATTCAAATATTTAACCATAATTATAATATGATCTCATATAGATAATAACTTCACACTCTTTTTGCTACTTCAATAGCTACTTTGCATCCAGTTTTGATGACTTTTGTTAATGCATCATAAAATGGGGCTTGCTCAGCCCCATGATCAATTCCACAATCATGATGTTCTTGTTCTTCATCCCTAAACTTTTTAATGGTTTCAAGTAGCTCTTTATCAGATTCAGGATCATCCATCAGCTCTCGTAATTGATCATTATAGTGTTCTACAATAATAGTTTCCACAGCAACAGTGCAAGCCATAGCAGCTTTAGGACCCATAAGTGCTGTACCTATAAATACCATTTATATATTAATTAAACATTTTTTTCTTTTTTGAAGATCTATGTCTTCAAATATTTACCAGCTCCAAGTACATAGCCGGCACAATGCCATAAAGGAAATAGCAGTGATGGCCGTACTCTATTCTGGTTTATAAGTTGTTCAAATTTTTGTCTATGTACTTTTTCTTGTTCCCACATCTCTTTAATCTTTGGACCTACGCTGCTGTTTCCTAAAATCAAAATTATTAAAAACAACCAATTAAGAACAATTGATAAAATACTGAATAGTACATTTTTTCAACACACCTAACACTGCCATCTGTCCTGCATATATACGATCAGCTCCAAGTTCTCCAGCATGATTAACTCTTATGAGACTATCTAATTTTTTGTTAGCACCATGCAATCCTCGTCGGAAAGTTATACTGGAAAATGTCATTTTTTGCACAACCATTTTCATTTTAATATTGTTTGCCTGTGATCAAAAGTAACATAAAAACAAAATGTATTATAATTTTGCATACAAATTTCAGGTATTTGTGCAGAAAAGTGTTTAAATGGTGGAAAATGTATACAAAAAGACACATGTCAATGTCCTAAGGGGTTCTATGGTTTACGATGTGAATACTGTAAGTTTTTCTTGTTTGTAAAATGATTAATTCTAATATATAGTCAACATTTTTAGCTAAATGTATTATACCATGTTTAAATGGTGGAAAATGTAAAGGAGTGAACAAATGTAGATGTATATTTGGTTTTCAAGGCGACCATTGTGAAATTGGTCAACCAATAAAACAATATTATAATTGCAAACGGCCTTGTCGTCATGGATATTGTACAGCAAATCGAATCTGTCGATGTCAACAAGGATGGTTTGGAAAATTTTGCCAGAGAAGTAAATTTAAAATTTTTAACTAAAATTAACTTTGTTAATGAGTTTAATTTTTTATTTAGAAATACTTAAGCCAAAACACGATAATCATAGGTCAGAATATCCACATTCTTGTGAAGATGATGATGATGATATGGATGATTATGATGAAGTGCCCAAAAGTCATCATAGATGGCATTGACTGTACAATTAATATGAAATTTTAAGTGTTAAAAAATGTATAAATAAATGATCTGTGATTTGTAAAGTATACTTAAAATATATTATATCAATTGGGAATTATGTGCTTAAGTTATCAACAACTAACCAATAAAAAAAGGTTACTAACATTGATCGATTACCTTCATTAACACAAACATCTAAAATGAAAATAATATTCCATTTATCTATAGAAAATGAAGAAATAGTTCAGTTAAATTAATCAGTTAAACCTTACAAGTGTCAGATGTACATTAATAAATTATCTGTCTATCAAATCGAAAACGTTTAAAATTTATCTCGCAAAGCATAAATAATAATTTCTATTGAGTTGATTACATAATATTTTAAATAACAACCACCAACACTAATTAATAAAAAATTAGAAATTAAAATTCTAAACAATTCTGATTCGATGTGACATCAAAGCTAATTATTAGTGCGTCAACCAGATGGCACAGTTTTCAGTTATTTTTTGGAATACGAATAATAGCCTACTGGTGCCCAGCGAATAAATAAAAAATCATTCGGAGAACGATAGGTTCTCTGACGCTGGAAAGTCGTCACAGACGGAGCTCGGACCCAAAATAAAGGCACCGTGGGTACGATTTCGAAATTTGGCGGGTAAAACCAAACCGAGAATTGTCTCATTTACCGGTAGATGGCGGGGCACGCGCACCAATGGTGTATGGCGAGTGACAAAATGTCTTCTGGCTGCCGCGGCTCAGCACTTGACGCGCGCAAAACTAGTAACCACCGACACGTACGGGTCCGCACGGCCTACCAACTGCGACGCGCGCGCGTGTTCACGCCTCGAACACACACCGCTGTTAGGGTGTCGAAACGACGATTGAACGGGAAAACGATCTGGCGTCCGCGGTTTTCGGCGAACGGTTTTTCGCGGACGATACAGCCGTACTGGTGCGAGAACTGTCTCGAGTGGCGCGACGTGTCGCCGGGGCGGCGAAATATCCGAAAGTGACGTGAACGGGTCGGTGCGCAGACGCGTATTTAATTGCGACAACGACGAAGACGACGACAACGCCGACGACTGCTACTAAAAACTGTTATCGCAATAAGCGCAATAATATTATTATTATTATTATTATTACCATTATAATATACCTTTAAGCGTGGTACATTATAAAACAATATTATTCTAATATTACATAATACGAGGGTATCTTATAATATATATTATTAACGTCTCGAGGGTGACTTGTTTGGGAGCGTTCAGCGCGGACGGCAGAGTCGTCCGACAATCGGGTGTGTTGTGAGGGTCTAGTCGGATTGCACGGCACGACCAGCGGCGGCGGCGGCGACTGCTGCTGCTACGAGTTACGACGGTAGACGACGACGACGACGACGACGGCTGAACAACCAAAATGGCGACGACATCGATCGGCCGGACGGACGGGGCCGATCGATAACAACGCGCAGCCCGCGTCCCCGTGACGTGCGTGTGTTCCACGGTATAATACACACGTACACCATTATACAATACAAACCATATTATACATGAAATAATTATACGCATATAACGTCATATCATACATAGGTATACGCGGCGAGTTTTTTTCTGTCGTTACATCGCAGTTTTGCCCGTGTTCGCGTTACGTACCCCGAAGTGGTTTTCCGTACACGCGCCGTCCGTGTCCTCGAACAGGGCCGTTTCAGAGACGCTGTGCCGGTGAAAAAGACTTGGTCGGTCGCGGCCAAGAGGTAGTCGTTGCCGGACGGGGTGACGCCGTCGACGGTTTTTCGCGCGCGCCGCGTACGGGCGATGGACTCGGCCAACACGGGCACTGCCGCCGCCGCCGCTGACGCCGACGCCGACGCCGCAGCCGCCGTTCTCCCGTCACGCAGGTGCGTACGCAGCCGTACTCTGGTAATATTCATTATCGTCACCATCGGTGTGTCGCGTCGATTCTAATACGCCATATCATGCGTGCTGCCTCTTGGGCTTTTTTTCCCGTTCTGTCTGCCCACGGAACCGTTGGCCTCACGCGACGCCGATTGCCACATCGGTGGGTCCCCCCCGAGCTCGCGTTCGGACCGGTATATTCAGTCGGACCGGGCGCGACCGTTTTGTTTTCCGTTACTTTCTCGCGTAATCTAATCGACGCGGCACACACGAACAACACATGATACACACTGCGGCTGCGGCGGCGGCGGTGCTTCTCTAGGAAGTCCGTCGACGCCGACGCCGCCGCGACGTTGTTGTTGCTGCGCCTTAGGAGTTGCGCCCGGCATAATATTATTATTATTATAATATACATGTATGCCGTCATGCTCCGCGACAGTATTAGTAGTACTATTAGTAGTAGTAGTAGTAGTAGTAGTAGTGGTAGTAGTAGTAGTAGTAGTAACAACTAGTAGTTGTAGGCAGAAATACTAGTTGAAGACTTGTATGGATGGTAGTATTCGAAGTGGTATTAACCTGACATTAATTGTAGTAGGAGCTCCTCGGTTAGTACGCATCGTCGATTTTTCAAACCGTCGAGCCTAAAATGTGTTGGGCAATTTTGTTGCAATTTTTTCTCTGTCTTACCAACTCTTGGTTCAGACACGATACCCCCCCCCCCCAAAGATGGTGTTGTTGCGAAACTTGATTAAGCGCGCCAAGTGAATCTACGCAAAAAATATTTCGACATCCCTCCCCCCCACCATACTTCATGTACACGATATCGGAGATACGAATGAGCGTTTTGGATTTTTTCCTCCACTTCGAAGTATAATTTTTACGATTTCATTCGTTTTAATCGTATCAAATTTCCATCATTTTTGGAAACGGACGTTATCTAATATTAACGTTATTATGACATTTCCATATCGTCCGGTTTCCTTTGTCCCGCCACTATCAATTGCACTTGGCGTTGTTTATGCATCCGTTATCTCGGAAATACTCGCACACAACAACAATGTTCGTCTTGACTCTTGAACGTGTTGACGGCGTCTAAACTCATGTGCATAATTCCCGTGCTGCGAATTTCAAAATTATGTAATAAATTAAATTACTAATATATCATCAAGGTATACTAAAAGTTAGGGGGAAAAAATACCCTAACGTACGAAAGTACCCTAGAATGTGTTATTTTCGTTATCGGTAGTTTCTATCATAATGATTTATAAATCTAATTAAGTTTTTAACTGCTAGCATTACTGGGTATCATACACCGTTATTTCAAATAGTTTCCTATCGGCGATGCCTTACAAAATGTTCACAATTATTGAATTGTAAGTTGTAACCAGAAATATAAAAAAATATAATTGTCTTTATTCGTGTCTGTAACTAATTGTTAAATCAATTTTGGAAATGGACTACATTCGTGGCTATGAATAAAATATAAAAGTATTAGCTACTAGTAGGATACCTTTATAATTCATATTGTACAAATATATGGTTTAAATCGAAACTAAACAAATGTCGGTGATGTTTATGTTGTATTAATTATTATATTATAATAAAATATACCTGAACTTAATTATTGATAACTTAATTATTTGGTCTTATCATCGCCCATTCAATAATTCAGTTATCATAATCTGTGCTTACCACAGTTCCACATTTGATAATAATACTTACTCCTATTGCCTACTTAAAGTATTTTAATAATAGTTTAATAAGTTTTTAAACTTTTAAAATAGTTTTAAAACGTGAAAAGTTTAGGCTTACTATATATTTTTTTTGTTTTTGCAATATATTGTTTACTTATTGAACTTGTTATCACATTAAAAATACTTTTGATATCCTGCTGCTGTAATATCCTTAGTTAGGTTGTAGATAACAATAATTGGAATTAAATTCAATCTTTTAAACAACAATAGATGTTATCTGACTATTAGTGGTATTAGTTTTTTAACTATATTTATTATTTATGAAATTTTGGATATTTTTTGAAATGATTTTATTCTTGTCTTACATTTCATTCTGTATTTGTTTATAGTAATACTATTAATGTTTTAGAGTAACATATTAAACTTGTAGCGATATTGTCACCAATTGTTAACTATTATATTTTTAAATGAATCAACCATTAGTATTATATAGTGTACCACCTTCTAACTTATTACCATGATTATTATGGTTATTTTCGTTACATTATACATGTGGGTAAGCAAAAATTATGAATTTTCATTTCACTTATATTATTTTTGAAGATGATTTGAATGTTTCAACATTACTTAACTACAACTTTAGACAAAAATGTTAAAACTTTAATGATTTAGGCAATAATTTTGTTCAATCTAACAACCATAAATCTACATGATTTAGCGTATTCAACAATGTTATAAATACAAATTAGATTATCTAGAAACATGAAAAATTATGTCAATTTATATAAATATTGAAGTAGGTACCTACTAATAATATGTTTATGCATCATTTGATATTTGATTATAGCTCATCATGTATTATGGTACCTATATAATGCACATTAAAGATTTATATATTAAATTAATTATAGTTAATTAAAAACATGCAAATTATAAATATTTTTTATTTCGTAGATTATTCAATTTGGATTTCAACCTGACATTACAATTTATCGCGAATTGAAATTTTTTAATCTCAAAGATTTCAATTCAATATTTGACTGAATTTTTAACTTGTGAGGTATTTATTAAAATATATAATTTTTTGTTTGAGTCATCAGTAAATAATTTATTAAAATGTAATTTACAGGTCTTTTTAAGACTAACCATTATTATGATGGATCGTAGTGGAAATGATATTAATATGACTGGAGACAGCGATCTAGATGATGATGGCTGTTTATCATCTGATGACTGTGATGGGGACTCCAACCAGAGTAAAAGTGATTTGATGTCTGCGGCAATGGGAGATGATGTGACTGCACAGCTTGCTGCAGCAGGTTAGCTTAACATTTTATTTATAATATTTGTGTTCTAACAATTGGCACTTTTTATTATTATTATTATTATTCTTTATGATTCACTGCTTCTTTTTAACACTAGACCATCTTGATATACAATACTCGAAAACAACTATAAAAATAATGAAAACAGTAGACATTGATTTTATGTTGTTTTTTTATTTTCATAGTTTTTTTCTACATAGACTATTTTTATTTTAAATATAGAACAGAAAAAAAAATGGTTTAATTTTGTAATTATTATGCATGTTTTGTCTTTATTTTGTTTTGCACTATTTTTTTTTTGTTTTGCGTGTGTGTGTTTGTGTTTGGCTGGTAGAAAAACGCAATAGCGGATCGTCGAACACTAGGGGTCTTTGTTATGGTTTGTGTCGATCAGGACCCGTTGGAATGGCTGCTGCTGCTGCAATTGTGTCATCAAAAAAGCGAAAAAGGCCACATTCATTTGAGACCAATCCATCCATTCGAAAACGACAGCACAACCGGTTACTACGTAAACTCAAAGTGAGTTTTTTAGTATTAGAACATACAAATTTACTATGTACAATTTAAATTTTGCATTCAAGGTTACCATTGATGAGTTTGCTACCAGAGTTGGTCAACAAGCAATCGTTTTAGTAGCGACTCCTGGGAAGGAAACCACGGGTTTTAAATGCTTTGGTGCAAAACCCTTAGAAGATGTTGTAAGTACATTAAGATTTATAATGTAAAATATTTATATTAATATTGCAAACCATTTACATCTTAAGGTAAAAAATTTACGTGCCACTATTATGGACCAACTGGATACTGCATTAGCACAACATGCACCACCACCTATTCCAGATGACCCCACTCTATATGAGCTGCCACCACTTATTTTAGATGGAATTCCAACTCCTGTCGAAAAAATGACCCAGGCTCAATTAAGAGCTTTTATACCTTTAATGTTGAAATATTCCACCGGTAAGATTAATTGATTATTTAAGATATAATCCATGGTAATGGCATAATGCAAATGATAATGAAAATTCAATTTTTGGTGAAACTTTGAAGGATAAACACTTTATTGACATGTACTTCATATGAATATTATACATATTGATATTTGGTAGATATTTTGTGATTTTAATATACTTTCATGGACTCGAGGTTAACTTAAGTTCCTATTTCACTTCAGATAAATGTACAGTTATGATTTGAACAATTTGATATAGTCTAACCACCTAACTATTATCAGAGTTAGATTAAGTCTATAGAGCTACAACCTAATTCACATTTATTTTTAACATTTTTAAAATTTAATTCTATTTGAATATTAGAATACAGTTTTTTTAAATATTGCATGCAAAAACAGATTTTTATTAAGTCGATGAAAAATGTTTGTTTTATTATACTCATCCAAAATAATTGGTTTTATTATATTTATTAGGTAGAGGGAAACCTGGTTGGGGCAGAGAAAGTACCAGACCACCTTGGTGGCCTAATGAATTACCTTGGGCAAATGTGAGGATGGATGCTCGATGTGAGGACGAGAAACAAAAAGTAAGTAATTATTAATAAGCATTTAGAATCATTTTTTAATATTTTTTTTTTTGTATTACCAGATTTCTTGGACAAGAGCATTACGACAGATTGTTATAAACTGTTATAAATACCATGGCCGAGAAGATTTATTGCCTACATTTAGTGAAGAAGATGAGGCAAAAACAATTGTTAATAATGTTGCAAGTCAATCAATTGTTACTTCTGTGCTCAAATTCAATCCTAAAGCAACTAGTATTGAAGCTCGAAATTCGCCAGATGCACAGGAACAACAACAACAACAACAACAACTAACCCAGGTTTAATTTGAAATTTATTAAAATTAAATTTATAAATATTTACAACGAATATTTTTTAAAAGGTACAGTATTCTCCGGCGTTCCTGCATTCTATTAGTAATGTTGATGGGTCAATGTCCATATTTCATGTTGATCCAAATAACCCAATTATTACGTTACCTGATGGAACTCAAGCCCATGTTCAAGGAGTTGTAAGTATTGTTTTAATAAATTAAAAATTAGTAACAGAATATTGATCATATATTTATATATTTTATGTATAGATAAATGCTTCCCAAGGACCAAATGGCCACACAGTTCATTCTGTTCATACCCTTGGCGAAGGCCAAAATCAAGATGGTGTTACTGTAGATATATTAAATAATGTACCTGAAGCCACATTGAATCAAGAAGGTCAAATAATTATTACTGGTGAAGATGGACAAGGTAAATATGCTTATATTTTTATAAGAAAATATAATTTAAATAATTTTGAGTTTTAAGAAATTCCATTAAATTAAAAAAAAATTGCAATTGGACAACATTGAAAAAAGTGTTTAATGTTAGCTAAATACATTTAAAAACTAAATTTTAAATTATCCCTTCCCCCGGTTTAGTTTGATGTTATTGGGCTGTTCAGATTATTCTCCAACAATCCAAATCAGATATTTAGTTCTCAGCTTAGTTAACACCTTTTAATATTTATTTGTTTTTTTTTTATTTTATCTGTACTAAAGATGTTTGGTATCTTTGTTATTTACTATATCATTCACCAGTATCGTGTGTAATAAAATAGATATTATCTATTTTGCATTTTGAGTTTTCTGCACGAGTGTCGGAGCCAACAGATTTTTGGTGCAAAAATCTCACCCCTAATTGTCATTTGTTTTTTTTTCTATTTGAAAAATGAACCTCTTACACAGGTTCTACGGGCTCATATATAAAAAATTATATTTTCAGAAATAGCTATATATGTATATATATGTATGCTATTGCTGTATATTCATACATATTTTAGTGTTTTAAAATTAATTTTTTCTGGCATTATTTAAAGTTTTATGATGTGTGATTGTTCTCATTGTTAAGTCGTTTTAAATTATTGAAATAGTTAGATTTTATTTTTTCATATTGCTAATTGTATGACCGCAGTGTCTCATTTAGAAATTTCCTGAATTTTTCGCCCCTTAATAAAAATCCAGTTCTGAAAGCCTTAATATATTAGTAAATAAGTATAACATTCATTATTTGTGAATCAGCTATTCGTATTTTTTAATGATTATTTAATAATATGTACAGTGTTGTATTTTCAGTATCAAGCATGATTACAGTCCCTGTTAGTACTTCATTATACCAAAGCGTTTGTCAACAAATCAGCGAAGGTAGCATACAGGTACAGTTTTCTAGCCTACAGATCAAATAGATAAATGATTACCTTGCCAATTATTATTATTTTCAGGTTGTCACACCGGTTATGCATCATATGCCCAAGTCTGAGCCCGGTGGTGGGATGGATTCATCAAATTGTGAAGTAGAAACCATTAATGTGCCACATCAGTTGGTAGCCATCACCGGGCAAAATGGCGAACAAGTGTTGCAGTTGATCTCATTAAAAGACAACAAACTGATCAATGCTACAGTTGGCGAAATTAAAGAAGAAGGCGCTAACATGTCTAATTCGGACCAATGAGAACAACTTCAACATTACCTGTGCTTCGATGACCTTGGCAAATAAATTTTAAATAATATAGGGTAATGATTGTCGGTATTTTTAATTCTTAAATGTATAATATATGTGTGTGCATGTAATATATTGATGGTATATACTTATGTATACACCTTGTTGTTCTGCCCACAAACCTGTGTACAAAAATAATATATATTTTTATCACTTCCATTCGGTCCAGATAATTTACTCTTTAAAAGCATAGGGTAAATTATCTTTTCTATACAATTTTTAAATGTTATAATAATGTAATTTTGTTCGTGGTTTAAAGTTTCTTAGAAGTTTTTATTATACATTACTCTAGCGTTTGGGATTTTCTATTTGTAGAAAAATAAAAGTTAATAAAAAAATACAGTGAAATACTATTTTAAGCCTCATTAAATTATGATTTAATTGTTTACTTTTATTTACCATTTTGGAAATTTTACTATTTGAGCATTTAAAGTTAAAAAAAATATTAAAGTCATACATTTTTGTGTGGCCATGACTCTAAACCTAGTCAATACGTTAGTTTTGTAAACAATATTACAGAAGTTTAAGTTTTTGTTTATTTGTTTAAGATAAATATTCTCGCCCTAGATTTTTAGATGTTTTTATTTTTATGTGGGTTGTATTTTCTTGTAAACTGTTTTTTTCCATGTTATTTGTCACCTTCACAGACATACATTGATGTTAGAAAAAGTGCAATTCTGTAAAAAAAAAGAAAAATACCATTTTTAAATGTAATTTTTTTGTTTCCACATTGTTGATATTGTTTATTTGAGTGTCCTTGCCTGATATATATATTATATATGTCTTGTACGTTCATGTATTTGTCTATTTTAATATATAAATGTAAATATATACTATGTATAATATATGACTTTTTTTAAGTTAGCTTGTTTACACTTTTTTTTTCTTTTTTAATTGTGTACATTTTGTAATTAATATTTAATTCAATGTGAAATCTTCATACCCAAATTTTCTGATTACTTATTTATTTTAGGTTATTAGATAATGTTATACAATACTATGTACCTATTGAAATAGATAATTGTTGTGTGCTGTTATCAAACATGAAACGGGACATTTATTATTATCAGAAAAAATTGTTTTATTTTTTTTAGTCTCTTTATAATATACCTAATCATTGTTCTTCACATATCCTCATTGAAAAAAAACTGTTCAAGCTATTAAACAAAAAAATATTATGTTTGTTTTTCTTTAAACTACTATTGAAACCAGTGCCTTATACACTTTTGGTGTTCAACCTCCCCCCCCTTCCAAAAAAAAAAATTGGTATTATTTTAAGTTAATGGGGTTTAGTTGGGTACATAATAACTTATTATATACAAATGAATATAATTTATACAATATTTTGATTTACAGAGTATGACAGAAATACCTGACAAATGGAAAATTAAAATTTGATATAAGTTGAAAAAAAATAAGAAATTTATGTGGTTTGAGATTTATTTATGACTAAAAATTCACAAAATAATGTTTTGAAAAAAATTATTAAAATTCAAAAATATTGATATTTTAACTAAATTTTAAATTTTTGGTACTATGAATAAAAAAATGTTATACTGTACTTGTAATTGTTTATATAAAGAAAATAATCTATTTTAAATATTGATTAGAATACTAAAGTTATTTCATTTGTCATGTATCCTATAAAAAATATCTATGTAGTATAACTGTACGCAATTAATTGAAACATTAGTTATAATTTTATAAACTTATAACTTATAAGCTTTAATTACTACGATAAAGATTATCACCTTTTAATTATTGTTTAGATCAGGGTATCCAGTCCAGCCTATAGCTTTTCGATCCGGCCCTTCAAACTAACTGATATTTAGGAAATATATTAATTTTGAATTTAATAATTTTTCACTAAATAGTAAATAGATAATAAAATAAAAGGAGCTTATTATGCTGCTTTTAACAACTGAAAATAGCGAAGAACACTGATGAAGTTCTCGTATGTCACAGCGTCAGTCGACAGTCATTATAGCTATTATTATTTAAATGTACAACCCACAACGGAATGGTTGTTACTTGTTTCGCGCATAGTATGATTTACAATTTTCGTTCAGTAGGTAGATACCTATTTTTTATCATCGTGCATTCGTGCGTGTTGAGCTCTAACATAGTAACTCCACATAAAGACAAATTATTATTTTCGTTTGTAAAATTATAGTTATAACAATGTTGAATGTTGATTTTTTTTGCTCCACACCGAAGAAAGCAAGGATAAATGATGTAACGAATACATCAAAGTGGCTTGGCGTGGCGCGTTGGCTGCTACCAGTTGCGGAATGCGACTGTGAGTAAGTAACGGCCACAGCTACTAGTTCTCGGATGGGTGACCACTCGAGTTCATAGTAGTTCAAAACCTTGCCACACATACACGTGTTTTCTACCTACCGTAACAACCGTAATAATCGTAAAAATAAACCAACCGTACCAACTTTACCCCTACCACAGTTCATAACCCCTACAACAGCTAATGGCCTTAGTCGCCGGGCTTAAGTTCAATGAAAAAAAAAAAAAAAAGAATACATCAAAAATAAAATGTGAGATATAAAAAATTAATAATATTATGCTCAGTTAAATTCTATTTGGCTTTTGGTGTCAATGTATCATATGGCTTACTAAATTCTAATAAGAATAATGTAGTAGGTATCAGGCGCGGATACAAGGGGGGCATGGGAGCAATGCCCCCCCCCCAAAATTAAAAAAAAAAAGAGGCTTGCGAAAAAAATAATATGATTTATTATAGATTAAATCTATTCTATAATCAATGAAAATACTATATTATTTCACATTAAATTATTCTTATAGGCTCTAGTAATATTTAGCTCAAATGTAGAAAAAGTAATGTAATTAAATATTTTATAAGCAATAAAATGAGATGTAAGATTGAATAACCTAAATATAAAAAAAAAAAAATGTTTTTTAATTATTTTTTAGTCTATTTAAAGGTAACCTAATCAGTAATCATCATTATCCTGATGTCGAAAAATATTATCATAATAAACCCTGATAATCTCTATTAATAATATTTGATGACCCCCCCTCCCCCCGTAAAAATGTTCTGGATCCGCGCCTGGTAGGTATAATGTTATCTATTATACATTTTAACAAAGGTATGGCCGTATGCCCGTATACTGTACCTATAGGTAATAATACTTATGTATAATAAAGAATAATATAAATATATAATACATATTGTAAGTTAAGGTTTCTTTTACCAAAATGAAATATTTGATAATAAAAAGACTTAAAAACTGAAGTTAGTATTGTTCAGAGCGTAGCGATTAAATAATTTTTAGAGTACATAGGTACCCCACCCGTCCTTGACGTAGCCAAAACTTTTTATAGGCGATTCAATCTAAATGTTCAAAACCACACCAATCCCTTAATCAAAGGTCTTGCGTCAGCAAATATACCTGGTAACCCCAGAAAAAGATTAAAAAGGCGGTGGTGTCGGGATCTACTAATATAAAAAAAAAAAAACTTTAAATTGTAAATAATACTATTGTAAACCCATATACCTATATGTACATAAGTGATAAGTAACTGTCAAAGTGCCTTTACTGAAAGGTCTCTTTAATCTGTTTCACTCAAGCCATTATTCATTCATCACTTTTACTCATCGTTCTTTTATGTAACAGATTGTAAATTGTATAAATAAAAAAAAAAAAAAAAAAAGGGGTACATACAAATTTTATTAGTGCATAGGTATACCCATAAATATATTTACCAATACACCACTGGTAACTATATTAATACTAGGTACCTATTATAAGTTATGAAAAAAAAATATATATAGTCAATATTAAAATGTAAATTTTTCTTTATTTTTATCAAACGTTGACATTTTGTCAAACTTTTCAGGTTATTACGTCTGAAACAGAGCAGCTTTTGGCCGACGATCATTTCCAGAAACCGTTCAAATCTTTAAGGAGAACTGCTGGTGCGAAATCGGGGAATCTCCATTTCCGCCTTTCAGACATACTGCACGAAAGACAACCATAGGATTTGCGGACCAAGACTATCGGACCAGGACTCCAAGCCTACATGGGGTGTTCTCGTTGGGCGGCAACGACGGCGCAGTGCACTACAATGTGAGGCCAACTAAGGTTCAGCCGGCAGTACCATCTCGACGGCCCAAGAGAATATGGTTCTCGACGGCGGCGGATATAGAATGCAGCAGCAGCAGCCACCACTGCAGGAGCAGGATCAGGATCAGCTATAGAAGAAAATCAGCCCTTGCCGAAGGACCACAATCGCCGGTATTGCTGCCCTCGTCCACGTGTTCGTTCTATTGGTATAGGCAATGCGGTCGTGCGGTTTGGACCGGAAAGCTTGGTTGCAGACCGAGAGGTGTGCCCCGTGCGCCGGACACGGAGACGGTGACTGCAGGAGGAACTTTGGACTTGACGGTGGAACTGGTAAAAGGGTAATGAGCTTGGCAGTGGACGTTTTAAGAAGAGAGACAGGAATTCTATAATTCTAGTTAGGTTTGGATTATTTGGTTGTAAAAATTCCGGTTATAAATTTATAACCGAATGCTGAAATTATGAAACAAAAATAACAATTTTGATTTTTTTCACGATTCTTCGACATTTTTATATCTCTTATGGCTTATAATAAGTTGTAACATTCTTAGTTCATAATAATGTAAGCTTATAACTTACTTATTTTGATATTCAATATATTTTGTATATATTATGTATTGAAATTTTACAAAATTACTTGTCACGCTTCTTTGTGAACTGCCACGTAGGTATCTTGCTTCTAACCCAATTCAGTTTCACCGTCACTTCCATTAATTCCTCCCTGATCAGGTCTCCATCTCCGGTTCCAACACATTCGGACACACGCACCTCGATCTGCAATTCGGCTTTCTCGTCCGCTTTTCCCTACCACTTGCCTAACAGCAGAACGAACACAGGTGAGCAACAATTCAATTACATAATAATGTATGCTTCCAGTGGTCCTTCGGCGTTGGCTGATCTCCAAACTCTGCTGACCCTGATCTTTTTTTTTGCAAATGACGCTGCATGCCATATTCAGTATTCATCGCCGTTGAGCTCATCCTCCACCTCCGCCGGTTAACCCGCTTTCGGCCGCATTACTGAAGTACACCCCGCTAAGCCGTCGTCGCAAAGGCCCAACGAGAACGTGGCTCGGTCATCTCAAAGAACCTCGTTCTTCCCCGCCATCGGCCAAATGGCATCAAGATCCGACATCCCGCTAGTCCTCTCGTTGTCCTTCGTTTGCAGAAGTATGTCTCTTTATGGGTAGCGTGTCATGTGTTCGAAAATCATGTGTTCGAATGCTGTATGTTCGAACGTTAAGTGTACGAAAAATTGTCTGTACGAAAGATTATATGTTCGAAAGATTATATGTTCGAAAGGTAGTATGTGCGAAATTGTCGATAAATGAAACTAAACAAAAATAACCCTAATAACATTAATCGAGTTTTCATTATATTGGATTTCACACAAACTTATCTTTATTGATTTTACGTGGGGAAAGCATTATAGATATTATTAAAAGTAATTTTTTGTCATCTATCAGTACAGTTCGATACATCATTACAAAAGTATCGAATACAATTTCCTTTGAACGTTGTTTTTAAATAATATTTTATACAATTTGTGTAAGTGGTTTTTTTTTTTTAAATGGCTAGTATACAGACATTTAAAAGTATACATGACAAGGAAATGTTACTTGTAAATAATTATGAATACATGTTTGATAAGAAAAGACTGCGAATACGAGATCAAAATAATATATATTATTGGAAATGTACAAAACGATGTGGAGCAACGTTTCGGACAATATTTGAGCACGGTGAACATAAACAAGACAATTGTTTTATTAATAATGACCATTCTCACCCACCAGATACAGTTAAACACCATTGCAAAATTCTAAAAAATAAAATTAAAAAATGTGCTCAAAATTCACAAGATTCGCCAAATCAAATATATCAAAACGAAATTGCAAATTCCAACGTTATAATTTCATCTCAAGTAACTAAAAACGCATCCAAGCAAATCGTAAAAAGACAAAGAAAAGGAAAAGAACTAGAACCAGTTTCATTAAATTTTATACCTTCCTTAGAACTTCAAAATACAATTTCAGGACAACCTTTCCTTTTGAAAAATGCAATCGAAGGAAATAATAAATTTATGATTTTTACAACTGTTCAAAATTGTATATACTTGAGGGAATCAAATTTTTGGCTCGCTGATGGAACCTTTAAAGCTTGTCCTGGAATTTTTAAACAGATATTTACAATACATGGATCAATTTCACGAGGTATTAATGACAACATTTGTGTACCATTGGTATACGTACTGATGACCAACCAAACTGAAGATGACTATAAAACAGTGCTAAACGAGTTTAATAATTTTGCGATTAAAAATAATATTTATTTCGAAAGTAATAAGGAACTTGAAATAATAACGGACTTTGAAAAAGCTTCAATCAACGCGATCAATGACGTCTTTCCATTTGTAACCCATTCTGCTTGTTTTTTTCACTTTTGTCAAAATATCTGGCGCCATATTCAAAAAGAAGGGCTATCTACAAAGTATATGGAAGACCTGGAATTTAATTTGATTTGTCGGCATTTACCTGCTCTTTCTTTTCTTCCAGTAAATAAAGTACGTATTAAAAAAAATTACATAACACTTACTTTTTTTAATTTTATTATTTATTTTATTACTATCTAATATTTCAGAGTCATGCAATGTTAATAATAATATTATTCGTGGGAACTTGCAATTTTTTAAATATATTAATATATTTTTTAGGTAATCGAAGGTTGGGAAATTGTGAAATTATTATTTAGTGATAACGAAAGAGAACAATCACTTTTAGAATACTTCGAAAATACTTACATTTATGGTAAACCAGCTATGAGACTACGTGGACGTATTAAACCTCAACGACACCCCCCCTTATTTCCAATTGACATGTGGTCAGTAGCTTCAAGAATTGATGCAAATTTGCCAAGAACAACAAATATTGCTGAATCATGGCACGGTCGACTTAATAGGTATAGGAACAATATATCAATAACCATAACATAATTGTTACAACTAATTAAACTATTAAAAAATGTTTATAGATTAGTATCAAAACAACCAGGAGTTTACAAATTGATGAGACAGTTCCAAAAAATTCAGAATGAAACTGAAAATTCTATAGAGCAAATCATTCAAGGCCGAACAAGTAAAAAAAGAAAAACATGCAACGAAGAACGGGAACAAAGAATTAAAAAATTAGTTCTAAGACTAAAAAATTTAGACATAAGTATTATTGAGTTTCTAAGAGGAATATCGTATAATTTAAGTTTTTAGTTTTTTTTTTATTTAGCATTTACATTTATTAACGACTAATTTATTTTACGAATTTTTGGTACCTATTTTTAAATTTAATTTTTTACGCAGAAAATCGAATTAACGAATATTAAATATTTTGGTAAAATTCGTGTTTAATTTATCGATAATTTCGAACATACGACTTTTCGAACATATAATCTTTCGAACAGACAATTTTTTGTACACTTAACGTTCGAACATACAGCATTCGAACACATGACTTTCGAACACATGACCCCTTACCCTCTTTATGTGTTACTCCAGTTCCACGAAATGGACGTTCCCCGGTGGTCTACAACTCTACATAATGACCAACGTTTCTTCTTAAGTTTTTCCGATTTTGAATTGATCGTATAGTTGGTGATGTGAAAATAATAAGTTTCAAAAACTTTAATGTGAACAAACAAATCTCATTTCTTTGGTGCAAAATATTATATTTATAATATTATGACGCTATTTAACATATTATTTTGTTTTTAACATTCAAACTGAAATGTTTTAAATTTAACATGGAGATGTCAACATTAATACAATTTATAGATATTATAGATCTAACTAAGCAAAGATTGTTTATTGAAAAACATTTGAACCGAAAGTCAGAATATTATGGAATGTCATGTGGTGTTATCTTGTAAAATGTAAATTACGTTTCATGAGATGATATAACTTAGACCTTAGTATACCTAATTAATTACTTATAATTAACTTAATCGATATTATTATTGCTTATTTTTTATTTTTTATTCATTGCATTTGTATTTTTTGTTAATTGATTGTTATTTGTTTGTAAGTATCTACTCACATAATATATTATGTAGAACTTAGTATTATTATCGATTTAATACTGTTCTGTGAATTCTCATTTCCACACGGCCAGTGGCTTGAAATTGACCAACTTCTGTTATTTTAATTAGGCATATCAATGTATCATATTATATTATATTATAATACTATTATATCTATTGTAAAACTATTAGTGCAAAAATAAATATTATTATTATATATATATGTAGTTTATTGAAACTCAGTGAGCTTTTATGTACTTGAGAAGCCGAAGTGAATCCAAGCAGTGGTTTTAGCAAAACATTTTGATCAAATCTTATATAGTTCGTCTCTATATCGGCTCCAGAAAATCGCGAAATTTAAAACCTCCATAACAGCGGCTGTAATTCAGAGGATGGTCAATTTTCACAACTGTTGAACTGTTACTTAATACTATCTTACTGTAACATGGGACGTTATGTCGGATAAGAAATTAAACAAATTAAATAGCCATAAAACCATTTATGGACCTGTTCAAGGTATTTGTTATCTCAATCTGTAGAAAAGGACTCTGTATACTATGGGGCCTTATTGCCTTAATCCAGAAAAGATCGTACGAGAAAGGTATAAGCGGTTCCAAACCACGGTGCTGAATTTAATTTATAATTGTGTCGTAAAAATCTGAGAATTCGTATAGACAAGCAATTTAATCGATTTTAGATCTATCAAGGATAGAGATGGCGTGTACGAAATACAAGTCCTAAGTCCTCAAAGACTCTTTTAAAGGTACCAATATTATACCACGTCATGGTGACTAATATATTTTCATAATTATTTATATTAGATTCAGGGGCACGAATAGATAAATATTTTCGGTGGTAGTGTAGGATGTGTCCAGAACGATAAACTACTGGACCGGGGGATTCTTATAGCATAATTTAAGTGTACTAAAAAATGACCACCAAATAAAGCGGACGCCTCTTAATTTTATCTTTTTGGTGTATATGAGACTTCAATGATAACGTCAAAGAAAAAATAGAAAAAAATAACATTATCAACTGGGGCATTTCATATCAACAAATTAATTGTTATTGTATTATCATTTACCTAACTATAGGTGTAATGAAATCTATTATTTCTATATAATATAATATATAAATTATTATATAAATATATATATATTATGTATTGCACTCTTAGATATAACTATTTATATGTATATTAATTAAAACAAATATAAATATTTAGTAAAAATATAAATGCGTTATTAATGATTATTTTTACTTAAATACTTAAAAATTAGTCATCCAATGATGTTTCGTTGTTAACAGGTTTTATTAATTTACAAAACTTTTGTATTCATAATGTCGTTTACAATTTTATGATTTAGATTGAACTCCTTTTTGTACAAGTCATAGACCTTTCTCATCTCTCAATTCGGCAGGACTATGAGGTTTTCCAACGTCTGTTTCAGGGCTCGAGCTCACTTTTTGCAGTTTATTTTGTTGACTCTAAAAACGGACCAGTTATAAAATATTAAAATAGCCCTTGAACTGATGCTGTGTATATCTACTGTTCACAATATCCGAGGTAATTTACATAAATTAGTACACGCATCCGGCCGGAACATAGAATTTTCGATAACTATGTACAATTGTTAATAACATTAAACATGATTATAATAAGCTGCGATGTTCACTGCATATTCAAACGTCGGATTTCAAATTATCCTATTAGATAATATATTTAAAGATTTTGGAAGACAAGGATAAGTTTAAATATAATAAATACACATAAATATATGCATGGACACTTTTCAGGGTGACATCGGCTTAATATTAAAGCATCAGTATTGACACCAACGATTAAAAAAAAAAAACAATAAAAAAAGTAATTACTATTTTTTTTTATTTTTAGGTTGCAATTGGTTAATCGGACAGATCGGTATAAGCATCATGCATCCAATCGAATTTGTGCGAACTACCTACCAATCTACCAATTTCGTTGAGTTGCACTTATCATCGCGCAAGTTCACAAATCAAAATAAAAATAAAACATGTTATTCATATAGAGTATGCGCCTACCTGATAAGTGATAATATATTGCTCGCATTATCACAAGCGAGTCTAATATAGAGTAGGAATTTTTAACGGTCAACAAAGTGCACTGCAGGATCAGCTAGTAATGCATACAATTATACTGGATATTTTACTCCCTATTTTACGTTTATATATCCGTTAGATATAACTTGAAAAAAAAATGAAAAGTTTCTGACCTACCTAGGTTTGTTGGGATGGTATGATAAATATTGGCTCAACCCTTCGGTGGTACAACACTATATGTAATTGTTATCATATATATTATATACAATAACAATATTGCCACTTCTGTTTTGAAATAAATAATTCTTTTAAATCTCCTTTGCAATTTGCCATACAAGGGCTATAGACTACAGTAGCATTATTTAAATAACGTGAGGTAACCTACAATGAGTACAATAATAGACCGGTTGCGCTGCAGCGTATTACGCAAAACAGTGTGTAGTCACTGTGCACCTATACCTGCTATAAAAAAAACATTTACAACAGGATTAGAATTGACAAGACCGAAGAGTTTCCTGGTCCGCGAGGATATTATCATTTAACATGTAGGTACCTATCTACCTACCTATTTAGAATTTAGATGCACTCTATTGTTCTATGCTATTGCTTAAATAGAATACCTAGTCACCAAGGTATAGTCATTGCTGTCATAAACTGTCGATAGGTACCTAGTTAATATTACAAATATGATTAGTAAAATTTAAATCTAAATTTAACGAAAATAGCTACGATTATTTTTTTTCTCGCGTGAAACCGTTTTTCCACTTTCTTTTTATAGTAGGTAATTATTAATAGTAGTATACACTATAGTCCAAAACTCATTGGTACTCAACTAATTATAATATTACTATTTATTGAACTAATATTTTAAGGAATGTTTTTGTAAATTATTTAGTTAATAACAGAAAAGAATGCAGACATGCAGTAAAATGCCATTACCCTACAAAACCAGTTTCAATTCTAAACATAATAGATCAGGATATCAGCACTTGACTCGGTCCCATTAAAATCAACTTCTTAGTTTTCTACCTAAAGAATAGATCACATTTAACTATTTTATAATACAGATGTTTGGTAACCAATTTTAAGTTGTATGTATAGTTTTTTCTTTCAATACAATTGTTCATAGAGTTTGGTTACCTATACTCGTATATAAAAACAAAATGATGAATTATTTTTTATTTTAAATACATATCAGCAAAATTTAACATAATAACTATTTAAAACTCAAAGTGTATTCTTTTTCTTGGCCAATTAAAAATTTAAAAAAAGAGTTAGTAATTACTTTACAATAGTAGAATATGACGATATGAGTACGTTCCAAAATATTTAAATGTTCTTGGAAATTATCAATTACCTATTTTAATCTAATTTTGGTTTCAATCTTCTGGAAATAATAAAATTAAGAGATCACATACTGTAATTTTAGCATTAGAACCTATAAAAAAATAAAACAAATTGAAACCGGGAGAAATAGGTAAATAGCTTATTTTGAATTGTTTGTCCATTGTCTGACAGGATTAGCTGCATGGATCAACTGTATTAATATTACGCTTTAAATCCATTATTTTATATCAAAATATTTTGTAGTTTATTTGATATCGTTTGTCCAATTGTATTAAGAGAAAAAATCGATGTTATTAGTAAAATAGGCATAACATAATATATTGTACAATAGCCAATAGGGCAGATAATATGACCTAACTAAACTACAATATATTTTAATATAAAAATTAAAAATATAAAGGATTTTACATTTTAAAAATATTCAAACAATCCTGTATGATGAGAAAACAACGAGTAATAATATTCCGGAAGATTTAACTATAAATTAAATGATTCACTTCAACTTGCAAGTACACGCATTGCGCCTATTACTTGTCAAATGAAGTTTTCTTCATATAAAGTCTTGTTATCTGACTGCAGTTGTCGCTGCCTCCTGTTCGAAAATTTTATAAAATCCATTTAATGACTGCAATAAAGTACTCACTATAGCATACCTATATGACTACTATTTAATTAATTATTTTAATATTTACAATCTAATTAATTTTGTTGGATAATAATTTCTAAAAGTATCTGATATGAACATAATTTCGAATTGACAATTATTGTATTATACATTTTCTTTTTTATAATACATAGGTAATAACAATAATTTTGAAATTAAAATGTTATCATTTCATTATATACAATGAATTTTATTTATTTTGTCAATTTATTTAGAGTACAATTTAAATTATATACTGTTTCTATTAATAATTAATTGTAATATTGCTATTAAAATTAAACGTTCAATAAGTAATAATAAATTATTATTATTATTAGGTAATATTATTCTACAATGGCGCATGGGCACTATGTCGCAATTGTATGTCAAGATGGATGAAATGAAACAACGCCCGAATCGCCGGTTTCTAACCCTGTCCGGCATTTTATAGCTAAAAAATACAAATATTTAATTAAATTAAGTATGACAGTTCTGCGTGGTCTTTTTTATGAATAGTTTTAAAAGCAAACAAACAATACTGGGTGTGGTTTTTAGGAAAATAATAAATTGGTATTTTAATGTAACTTTGGAAATAATAAAAATTACCCTGAGTCTATTGGGAAAATTTGGAATTATGTTCTTGTATAGCATACCCCAAGTAAAAATGATAAATATATTGACTATATATATTTGTGAAAAATTTACATTTATAATCATACGATGTTTTTCTATGTGTAAAGTTAGTTCCCTCCACAATTTGTCCAAATCACACCAGACAAATTTTAATTTATAAAGAAGGTATGTGTTAGTAGGTCTAAAATGTATGATCGCATCAAAAAATGGTTAGATACAGCAATTTGTCAAAAATCTTATTTGAATAATAGAATTGGCCAAAATATGGCCAATGAGTATATAGTACACACCGTTGGTAAATATTAATATAGTATGTTGACATTTATTAATTTAAAACAAAAAATAACTTATATAAACGAAGTTTTATCAATTTTTCAATTTTTCTGTTACTAAATTCTTAGTATTTATTTTTTTGCTTTTATGAATGCTTAATTATATAAATTGTATTGTAAATTATTTTTACAGTATTTTTAATGTTTAAGATTCTGAGCGGAGCAGTGAATGTAGTGATTTTACAATGCTGTGTGTCTGCTTTTTTAAATGTATTTATTCACGATTAATTGTAGAAATAAAGCTTTGATTTTCAACTTTATTACCTATGTCTTATGTTAAAAATGTGAATCTTGTGGTACTTTGGAAGGTCAAAATAAAAATTTCAACGAAATTGATTTTCTAATTTTGCTATAATTCAAAAACGAATAACTGTATAAAGTATACAGGACGATTCACCAAGCATGCTCAGCCTTTTTTCTTCAATAATGTAGTTATTCAATATCTGATATTTGGAATCTTTAAATATACTTTAAGACCATATTTTCATATTCTCTAGAATTTTTGTACTACCTAAAGGTCCTAAAGAGTGTTCCTTAGAGATATAAATTTCTGTTTTTCAAATTAGAACACCCCTCACCAAGGGCGTCGGCAGGAATTTGTCAAGGGGAGGGCAAAATATTTTGCATTTTAATTTTTTAAATCTTATTATTGATACAGTATTATTTGCGACATATTTTCTTCCATATAGGCAGGGAATGTAAAAATTATTTATGAATTATACGTGGATAGTTAGTTAAACCCTAATCTTACAGCATTCATTTTAATTAAATATTATGTAATTTTAAATTAGCAAATATACCTATTTTTTTAAATAAATAAAATGTTCCCATTAATTTGATAATGTTAGGTAAATTTTACCAAGAGGATTTCGATGCACTTCGTATTGTTTTCCGAATCTATAGCTACGCGATACTCGTTTTAAAACATACACAAATAGAATAAGAAGTTTTTATTTTGCATTTCTTTACGGTTTTAAATTTTAAGGTCATTTTTTGCATTTTAGGATTTTTGGAGGATTTTTGGAGTATTTTGAAGTTTTTTTTTTTAATTTAAATTTTACACTTTGTTTTAATATTTGCACAATATGCTTTTACATGATTTTTATAATAAATATTTGATCTAAACCTATATAAAAAAGAATAATTAATTTTCAGATTAAAGAAGTCCAAAACGATCAGTTCTGTCTGTAAAACATTTTACAATCCTTTAAAAGTTTAAAATGTACACCTACTATAATTTATACCAAATTTATATTAGAATTAATTAAATCTTTTATATTAAAAATAAAAATAAGTTAGTGCACTATTTTGAAATGATTAAGGCTTTTTTAAAGTTTTTTTTGGACATTTAAACCATCAATAATGATTAGGATAATTGGCACAGAAAAGCCGAGGGGAGTGCAACTGCCCCTACTCCCCCCCCCCTGCGGAAGCCATTGCCCCTCACCCTTTTTTAATTGTAAATTATACAGTGGATTTTTTTCTGAAAATGTTGACGTATTAGAATCTAAATTCGTAAAAGTAGTTTTTGATTTATTTGACTTTGTGTTCTAAAGATCAAACTCTAATGGGCTTATAAATATGGTGATTATGGTGATTTGACAATTTTAGTCATTAATATTAATAATCCATCAATATAAATAATTTGTAAGATTGGCCAAAGTATAGTAAATACTAGATCCAATTTCACGTCTATTTTATATTTTTGTAAAATGTTTTGGTTCATAAACAAATTGTCGCCGACCAGTTATTGTAGTTACCGATGATTGATATAAATAAATTACACAACTACACATCCATTAATTTTCGGGCCTGCTCAAATTTAACGTATTCGAAACAGTGATTTTCTGCATGGCTCCAAAATATGACAAGACATGAGGTACACTCGACACTTACTGTATACAGCAGAGTGGTTTACTACTTTCCCCTTTTTTATTTTTAAAGTAGAATTTATTCTTGGAAAATATCATCTTTGCGCAATCACTATAACTACGATGAGTTTTCTTTAACAAGTTTTGTAAATAATTATTGTCATCATCTAAGTTAGACATTGTTTTTTTTTAGTATATTTTGTTTGTGAAATCTTTAGATAACTTTTCTTTCATGACATCCATCCTTCTTTTCACACTGACGAACGAAAGTAATTATGTTCGTCTAGTTCTAGAACGTTATATATAGGTACTCTTTACTCTTAGATCTTATACATGATTGCAGTTTTCTTAAACGTCAGAGAATTCTAAAATGCCTTTGAGAAAATTCTTAAAACATTGACTACAGACAAGTATTCATTAGAACTTACTTTTATCTTTATTTTTTTGTAAAAAATAAAAAATATACACAAAAACTTTGTGTCTGTATGATGATTTTAATTAAAAGTTACAACTATATCAGTATTGTAATATTCAGGCAGTAATAATAACTCTAATAACAGTTCATTTTCAATACCTATATTAACGTATATTTATTCATAACTATTTATAATGATACGAACTTGTATCGGAGATCGGACTACATATACCTAGTATATTTGTATATTATATAGGATGACTTAGATACATTATCATAGACAACACGAATGTTATAAACTTATAAAAATACAAAACATTTTATTTATATTATAATATGGCGCTTATTTTTTACAGCAGTTTTTAGCCTTTAATCATTTTTTTAATAGTAAGACTCTTTTTCTGAAAAAAGGAATGTATCAAAAATATTTTTTTTCTATCACGAAACATTGTTTTAATAAAAAAATATGTAAAAAAAATAAAAACAGCCATATCAAATTCTGAATGAATAATGCTAAACACTTTTTTAATATTTAGTAATAAAACCAAGACTTTTTTATTGTATTTACTTAATAACTTTAAACATTATTAGCAGAATAATATAATATGCTAATAAAAACATTTACATGGACTTGATCTCATATGTAGGTTAACCTACCAACTAAATACGTTGAAACATTATTATTTTTAAATTATTTTAGGAATGACTTCTAGATGTTCGCGATAATTAAATCAATGTAACATTACAGAATCAGGTAAATTTTAATTTGACGATTGATTTTTAAATAAATTAACACAGTTTGGTGCTTTTTAGACTGTTTCTTGTCTCTAGAAACTATTTTTTTCACAGTATTAAATTTCTTTTTAACTCCTCAACTATACTCTATGAACCACGCAAGTAGTTGTATGAATTATTTTGGAATAGAGTATACCTAATGATTTTTATGCATTATCTACTTTTATAGGTGCGTGATCAAAACGGAGAATTGGATTTATAAAATACAAAACACTGTCGTCTTAAACACCTTTTTTTATAATTTTCAAATCATTTACTAATGGCTGAATAATTTGCTTATTAAAACAGTTCTCTATGTGGCAAATATTGTTCACCTGGATAATAAACCACAAGAGTACTTATAAAAATATGACTGCGGTGTCTTCTCTTTTAGAATAATGGAGCATACTAAAAAAATATCGTGAATACTGACCCACAATTTGAAGTTCGCGTGTCAAAAAAACACTACGCACGAGTGTAAAACATTAAAAAATTGAAAGAGTTTGTTTAATATTATACTCAAAGACACTTTCAAATGAGTAATTTCCCATTTTCAATAGACAAACCGAAAAAACGCTATAACGCCTGAAAACCTTCAAACTATGTATACACACGTACGCAGTACGCGTGCTAGCTAGTGTGCTACAATGAAAAAGAAAAACGAAAAAGAGATTTTTTAGATGATATTAAACATTTTTTTTTCTCTTTGATTTATTTTTTTTTTTAAATTGCACATGTATATACGCGCCTATCATATTATAGGCATGTGTTATAGCGACTATCCCCATACTCGGTCCATTGTCATATTAATAAACTATATAGGTATTATTATTAGGGCTGTACATTTAATGCACTAAAGAACCTTAAAAACTGCATTAAAAATGTCAAAAAAATGCAGTAAAATATGCACTTAAAATGCAAAAAATACAATATAAAATACCAAAAATTATAGTATAAAATTAATTGTAAATGATTTTTAGTTAAATTTATACATTTATATTAATATTAGGTACAGGATATTATACATAAGTACATTACATGCATAAGAAAGTGTTTATTTAATAAAAAAAATGTTGATTGAATTAAAATTTCCTTTACTTAATGCTGTTCACCTGAAACATTTTTTAAAAATTTTAGAAATAAATAGCTTACAAATAACTTATGTAGTTATCTAGCAATTGCCTTATTTTATCGACGTATATACAGCCTGTGTACAAAACAAATCTTTTGTTTTGAAACATTTTATTGATAGGATTTGATTAAAACGACTGGAAAATTAACTTAGGAAAACGAAAATATGACCTAAAAAGTAAAAATGCACAAAAATATGACTAAAAATTAAAAAAAATGCAAAATAAAAGTTGCATAAAGGAATTCGTAGTTACATACTTCAAATGATATACCTATATAAAGCTACGTTTCACAATCACCAATAAAATGCACATTCCTACAAATTCACACCCCTATGAGAGATCGGTATAAACTTTTTCAAGGTCCCGACGATCGCAGACACTCGTCACAGCAAATGAAAATTCAGCTGCGGCTGACCGATTCGGTATATATATGGTATTAAATTATGTGCAGTCGCAGACTAGAAGGGTGCGCGTAATGGCGTAATATATAATATCATGTATATTATACTGCGTACGAGTCGCGTCCGCCAATCTCTCTCGATGTCTCTCCCTCTCGCGGCAAAGTCGTTTTTATTTTTACGTCCACCGCGTCGTCGTCGTCGTAAATAAATAAATAATAATAAAAATAATCATAATATGTACCATTATACGACATCATCCCCGTCGGGGATTACACGCCGAGAGTCACCCTGCACCCCCACGGGGAAGCAGATGATGAGAAATGCAGCGCGCTCACGTACAAGTGCTGCCGCGGAACACCGTCGCGGCGGGACGTGATGCATACGACTGCAACGACCGACGAGGGGTGTTTGGCGCGTGCATAATACTTTCAATATAGCCTCCCGCCCGCGTGACACGACGGCCGACAGCATTACGATGACGCCGACGACTGCAGCAGCGACCGGTGATCGGTAGTAATCGCGGCTCACGGCTCACTGTCTCAGTCAGTGCCGGTTCGGTTGACGCGTATGTCGTGCCGAGTGAGTGTGCGCACGAGATATATGAAAACGACAGTAACAACGTTTGCAATATTACTGTTATTATTATCATTCCTCATTAGATACCATATACCGTGCACAGGTTGCGACCGCGAATCGCACGTGCGCCGAGCCCAAATATTAATACTATCATAGACGGGGCCTGGAAACTATTTAGTGCAGTGCGCGCGCCTGCGCTTTTGCGTCCCACGTGTCTGCACGCGGCTCGCGCGACACGATCACAACACTATTGACCTTTGCCCGTTCATACCGGCCCCTCCATTTCTCGCGCGCGCGGCGCCTCCCCCGCAGAAGTAGCAGTAGTAGGCAGCGGTACGGAGCGTTTTGAATACGTCGCGCCAGTAACGCGCGCGCGTGGTGCGTGTACAGCGACAGTGCGCTATGCCCGTCGGGTACCCAACGTGTTCGTCAAGCCGTTTTTACGATTTACGTGATATCGTCGATATTACTTCTATACAATTGATTTTATTAATTAATTATTTCGATTAATTGTTGCCATCATAATTATTCGTAACACCGACCGCGGTACCGGACCATTTTATTTTATTTTCCCCGTCACGTGTGTCCCGGCCGTATTGAAGTCGCTCGATAAGGAACACACGGCTGCGGAGTGCTGGCGTTCACGTTCTTCCACTTACTACAACAATATATTATTATTTAATATTTCAATATTATTTAATAAGCTGTCGTCTCTGCTTCGCATCGGGCCAGCGGGTAAACTTCACAGTATATTATAAAACTATAATATTATCGTACCCACCCGCTTTCCACACTCGCGCGTTACCAAAATATTATCAAATTAATAATACTATTTCATTGGTGAGAGTTACATTAAAACGTGCCAACTGTAATAATCTTCTTGTTCTTCTTCTTTGAGTTCATTGGGCCCTTAAGACCATCACATCCTACAATTATAATGAAAATATTTTGCATTCCCAGTAGAGTTTTTCGCATAGTCCTTCAACTTCTTTCCGGGTGAGAACTCCACGCCGATTATTAAATAAATACCAAATTCTAAAAAATAAAAACATGATTCAATAATATTATGCCCATGAAACTAAAAATGTTATAGCTATATGTATGATGTTATTATTTTTTTGTGGAATACAAATTGACTAAATAATAGTGCAATTTTATGGAACTCCTGCAAATCACGCAAATTACAGTTTTTTACGAAAGGATGAAGGATATGGTTATAATTTGTCAATATTTCCTGTTTATATTATATTATAGCCGTTAGGTCTTTTTTAGATTCCAAACGCATTGGTTTTGCAAGGATGTATTTGTTTTTTTAAACTATATGTGTGTAAAATAATGAATAATAATATATAATACATAATATAATAGGTGGTACATAATATTATATTATACAGATGTTAGAACTAATGACGACTATGAAATATATCACACTGAGGTAGCTGAGATTTGCAATATTCAATCACACGGAGCTGCGCCCCTCCCTCCCACACAAACCTCTATGCTCATCCCCGGTTGTCTGAAACTTGTATAATATATGTATATTATATAAACCAATTTACATCTGTAGACTGTATACCCCGCTACCACCAATATTTTTATATACTTTGCATTAAGATTATGGCCGTGTCAATATATTATATAAATATTACTATTGCTATCGTACGCATAAGTTTCAGATTTGGTTTTTTTTACGATAGTTCGCGTTGATTTTAAAACGAATAAAAATGAGATTTCGTCAATTTTGGCGGTCGCGGTTTTTTCTTTCATCCGTTATTTGATTAATATCGCACTGGCTGCGTTGACAACTACATTTATCTATACTTTTTTCATCTGAATCATTTACTTTGAGTCTTGAGACGGCATATATACTGTATGGTGTATGGATATTAACTTTTCATAATATAATTATTATTTATTACTGCATTGTCATAGTGTACCTATACCAAATCGAAAGAACGAGAAATGGGAACATTATATTATCATTTTTTACTTACAAAACGCGTGACGTACAGTTTACTACACAATAAGTTTTTATTAGGAAAGTGTATATAATTTTTCATTTCTGGTAATATCGTCTGTTTAAATAATTACATTCAATTTATGATCGTCATGTTGAAGCAGTCGACATAATGAGCACAAACCACGCAAGAAAGTTTGATTGAGCGTCGCAGCTCTTAAAGTTGAAAATATTTCTATATCTATTTTATTTTTGTGACTTGTTTTTTATACGCACAGTTGGATCATTTATTTACATTTCGTTTGTGATATTTTTTCTTTAAACAATTTGTCAATTTAAATTGTATTGAAAAATAGTAGGCACTTTCAAAAATCGACGAATATTCTTAATTCGTTTGAATAGTTTGTGGTTTTCTTCATGTTCGACATCATAACTTCGACATCATCATACGTAAAAATTTCTCGTACACCTACATCGATTTGATAATTTGTAATGACTAATGACTAATGAGCAATCTAAATTATAAATCACATATTAATACATTTATAATTTAATACATATAGATAATATCTATTAGATATAAGTATAATATATAGAGTAAACAAACATTATTATACACTACTATATTAGTATGCAAGTATATTTAAATGTTCAGAATAATAAATAAATTTGGCCATCTTGAAAATATTGACTAAAACTTAAATTAGACAAATATGAGGCGTTTTACTGTGTATTTACTATTTACATTTGTTAAATTCGTATTTTATGCCAAGGCTTGTATATTATATTATTATGGCAACAAGCCACCCTTTGGTTATAAAACATTTTAAATGTACTCTAAACGATTGCTATTTTTCAAATAGATTATGCCCTTAGAATAAAAAATTACATTCGAATCTGTGTTATGTCATATGTGTAGCGTAAATAATTAATAAATATAAACCAGGGCTTAAAACCGTTTACCGGTTTTATTTGCAGTATGGAAAGCGGATATCGGTAATCGATTACCAAAAGTTTATAAAGTCGTATACCAAAAATCAATTATCAACATTTTTGAAAATCGTTCATTTAGCGATACCCGGTTACCATTATAATGCAGAAAAGATTTTTTTTGTTCCAATTACCAATTATTTATTGTTATTTCAGTTTATATTTTATTTGTAGAAAAATATTTGCCTGTTATATTGAACTTATAAGTGTATGATATAATTATATATTATACACAATCACAAAGTCAAAATATACGTATACCGGGTACACGCCATGCGCCAATACCTACGTCATACGGGTAATACTAATATGTTTATGAATTTATGATGTATACTAAAAACAATATATTTATAGCTGTGCTGATTAGTGATTATTTCATATTACTGGTATTCCTCTATTTTACCGTTTCTCGTAATACAGTAATTCGTAATTCGTAAATGCATTTTGTCTATGTTGCGCGCGTGGGCCAGATAGAGAAAACAAATGGTGCGCCGACATCCTCTTAAGACTAGTTAAGAGTATATACAAATATACTATATATAGATATATCTTAGTCCGTATTATAAGCACATTATAAATAATTCGTAATTGATAAGTGATAACAAAAAATATTTTGTGAAAAACGGTATTTAAACTGGTTAAAACTTAAAATCGGTAAGCGGTTATTTACACATTTCATAAACCGTTAAAAATCGGTAACCGGTAGCCACTACATTATTCTGGAGTAAGGTAACCTGTAACTGGTTAACAACACTTCTTAGAACAAGAAAACTGGTAAACGGCTACCAAAAAATGTTCGGCTCCTACCGGAGCCGATTACCCATAATTTCAGAAACGGTTTTAAGCCCTGATATAAACTATGAAGTGCCACAAAAAAAGAAGATATTTTAAAAATATAAATGTGATTTCGAGACCCTGCAGTTGTCCTTGAATACAATACATATAAAACGACATTGTTTGTATTAATTAGAGTCAACCTTTAATTGACTGCACAGTAGTTAAATCGATACCGCTACGTAACACTTTTAATGTTGATACCTGCAGGTTATATAGTTATATTATTTGTACAAACAATTTTTAGGAAATTTCTCCCATCAACTCCCGCGAGTGATTAAATCCAAGTGACTTTTTAGGAAGTTAATATTGTCCAATATTAAATTGTTGTTGGTTTATTAGAGCGATACCAATGTGCCATGTCCTTTAACACCACGTGACCGAGCGACAGATTGAAAGTGAAAAATGGAAGGAGTGTGAAGGGGGGATAACAAAAGTCCCTCTCTGAATAGTCAATGATTTTTTTACACATCGCCCATAGAAGTATTTGTAAGCAGTGAATGTGAAATGTGAAATGCGGTCACCCTCTCTTGTTTATCGGACAGGATGCAATTACCCAAAAGTAGTACATTACGTGCCGCGGCAAGTGTTGGTTTGATCGTGGATTCATGTATATATGTTGGTTCTCAGTCAAGTCTAATCAAAAAGACAAAAATGTAGTACAAACTTATACAAAATTCAAAAGACTACACAAGAAAAACGTTTTTTGATCTCATTTTAACAGATAATCGTTAATAATATTCAAAATATTTAATTGTATGTGAATATTAAACTAGGTCAAGCAATTGACTGTTCACCGCACTCACCCTAAACCTCTATATTTCATTTTAAAAATCGAATTCCTCAAATAACGTCTCAAATTGTGAACTTGGGACAGTTCTGTAATAAAGCACGCCGTGGAACGAAATATACCACAGCACGTATTATTCGCAGAGCTCAAAGGAATACCTCAAAACTTCAGCTTCTTGCCTGGACTTTTAAATTCGTCCCTCCAATTACGAAAGAATATTTATATCAGAAATATAATGGACACCAATGATAAAAAATAATTAATTGATCAACTTAAAAAATCCGTTATAATTTTGTTATTGTATGCTAATTCACAGTAGATATTTTATTTTTATTGAGTTTTATACTTTAATTATTAAAATCGCTGATGACTATAAAAATCAAAATCAAATTATAATTTATTACGTCGCTTGGATGGAAAAAGGTATCGAGTTCTGTACTTTATAATGAATCTATATTATAACACTGCAATTGTATTTAAATTGTTTTAGTTTTCCTACTTTGTACTTAAGTATTATTATTTATCGTAAAATAATTATACATTTATACGTCATGCATAAATAAATTCAAAGTCATTTGATTATACATAGCTATAATATTACCTATATAATACATTATATTATATTATATTATATTTTTACAAACATCTTTTGTGTCGTTCATCGTTTTTTTTTTTTCAAATTTGTATTATAATCCAAAATGTTCTCATAATCAATCAATTGGCAGCAGGCAGCAGCTGTTTCCTAGTAATGAATGACTTTAATAGTTGTAATAGTCGACCGTTGTTTTATAGTCATAGTCATATAATATATTAGGTATTGTTCGGTTTCCCCTATGGTGTACAATTTGTTATTGGGAATGTGTTAGGGAGTTTGGATTCCTTAAAGGCCTAAGCATTCGTTCAACCCTCACAAAGTCGATCGCCATTCAAGCTTACTGTCTACTGTCTAGGGTATGATAAAGAATATAATATCGTATTATTTAGGTATATTATAATGGGTGATGCCGTAATGGAATAAATGTATGTTGTATAATACGATATTATGCTTGTCTAATGTGTCTTTTTACTTGATATTTTTTTTAACCAAACTATATAATGTGTCAAACGCCATTATTTTCAATTTCTATATCGATTTTTTTTCTTACATATAAAAATACTTTTAAAAGTTTTTAAATTTTAAATGTTAATTTATATTAATTGGTGCTTTGCCAAGTCTTAGTGGCATACTTGTAATTATTTAGGAATTGTATTCAGTGCGTATTCAAACCAATGTAAATACGTTATGAAATAGATAAATCGTTTTTTCTTTTTTAAGTATGTATAATGTAAATATTAGCTTAGGCGTGGAGTGAATTGGATTCCCTATCTTAACTGTAACATTTTAACATATTTTAACAGTGAACTGGAATATAAAATATATAAAAATAAGAATATAAAGTATTTAATATTTTTACTCAACTACTGTTATGGAAAGCACTTTTAAATAAGTAACAAATATTGAACGATATAAAAGTTTTTAGTAGGTACCTGCAGTACTATAAACTTATTTAGGAACATTTAAACACAATATTAAATTTACAAAAATGTTCAAATAATTCTAAGGCCATATAAAAATAAATTATGCATAAAGTCGATGTAACGTTTTATAAATGATTTAATAAATAAATAATTATATTTTATGTTATGATTATCATGTAATACCTCATATACCTATATATAGTCATGTTGTACAATAATATTACATATATGATACAGGCAATATTATATTTTTTTGACAGTTGAAGAAATGTTCATGTTTCATATTTAAAATATTGACAACCCGAATATTTAATTTAAAAAATAACACTAAAAACAGTTTGACAAATAATTAACAAAGATATGTGCATAATCAAATTAGTAAAATTTACACTAAATAAATATTGTAACATAGAAATAATTATCTACGCAAAACCAGATTTTGACAAAATCGCTTTTGTGTTTTTTGCTGTAATTTATATGAATGTATATAATTGATAGAATAATTTTTAACAAATATTTGTATTGGCACTTTCTAGACATGATAACTTTTTCAAAATATTTTAGCCCTTTTTGTGCTATTTATAGAAATTTAAAATCTTCGACCTTTATATTTTCTACATTACACAATTTTTGTTTGTTGGTAAAAATCAAAAATTTAAACAACGTTCCTTTTAAGTCAGAAGTTATTCTTACAGCAATTAAAAAGTATCCATAATACAATGTCACAATTTTATTTATAAGCGACTGAAGTTGAACTTTTGACAAGACTCGTTGAAATCACGAAAACCTAAAAAACTATTTTGCAGTTAAGAATTCAAACAATTCAAGTTTGATTTTAATTACTTTTAAAAATAACAATTTTTCTCAGTTGATTTTAGTTATCATGTTGTAGTTTAAAAAATAGGTATTATTATTTTCTAAACTTATGCACAATACAATTTTCAAAATATTTGGACTTATTTTAAGGTATATTTATACCACGAACCTATTCACACCAATTGGATGCATGTGATATGGAATGTCTTAAGTTAATTATAATATTATATAGGTATATTATGATAATAATATTAATAATATATAGTTTAAAATAATGTACGACATTTTTTTTAAATTAATCCAATCTACCTTATTTTTTAAATAAATATTGCTAAATAAAGCATAAAATATAGGATGACACATCATCTAAGCTTAAAATTGTTTTTCATATGCTATTTGTTTCAAATTCAACTCATCAATGACGATTAAATAATAATAAATAGATTTTAAACGAAAAAAAATCATTTATGATACACCACAAAATGATCAAAGCTACTATTTATAGTTGCATTTTTTTTTATAGGTATATGTAAATATATTTGGCAATGGCCGAGTTTTTGATATAGTTTCAGGCAGCTGACAAATCACAGTCTGACACTTGACGTTTGCGGTCACTATCAGAAAGTTTTTTTTTATTCTGAGGACATTCGCGTTTGTACGTTGCATTACTAATTTGTACATAATAGATCGCAGTGTTCAACTGGAAAATCTAAGAAAAAAATACATAATTAATCAAAAGTGTATGATTTAAAGCTGTCTCAGATCGACGATTCGTATAATATGTAGATTGTATAGATAGCCTACAACCTATTTAATCGTATCAATTAAATACTATGGGATACTGGATAATATTATTTAAAAAATATTAGTTCATTTATATATGAATTAAACTATAAAGTTTGAATAATATACTTAGTAACACACATTTTCAAAATATCTGATGATTCGTTTAATATAAGCAGCTGTGATTCAAAACATAATTTTATGCAACATACACGACACACGTGAAAAGTTTTGTTTTCAAATCCTAGGGAGTAATTTTAAAAGAGAAAAAAATCTCCAGTGCGGCAGTGCTTGTAGTATGCGTACCATTCCTCAACGAGGGTGAAGTACGTTTGAGAATGACTCATCTCCAGCCACCCTAGTGCGGCGAGATGCTTTATGCGTACACTCTATGGATGCATGTGCTTTTTAACCCTGCTAGTACCTACCCTTCGAAACTGAAACCCACTGAAAGCGAGCTAATATAAATATGTAGACATTTTTCTATTAAGAACGATGTACTGTGTGTTTATAATTGCTTACTACTAGGTATATAATATATTATTATACAGTACAAAAATGTTTGTGTACACAGATCCAAAGTATAACACAAAAATACTATTCAGAATATAAATACAAATTTTAAAGTTATAGTATAAGCCATTTAAAATATTTAAAATACAATGCATGTTAAGAATACATCGGGGCCATTGGTCAGTTCACTGTCAATAATTGTCATGCAATACAACTATAAAAGTCACTAGATATATATTGAAATATATTTTTATATGTATTCACGAATAATGACTCTGTTGATGAATGATTAATTTTTAGTGTACCTATTCATAATGAATGGGCTTAGAGCACATTTATATTTTGTATATATTTTTATAAAATATATTATACAGTTATTTACTTTGGGCCTTTCGATAATGCAACCAACATGAATTGTCTAGCTGACTATATGGATTTTATTTTTATTATTATTCGTTGCTTGGACACTGGCTGCAGCCGGTGCCGTAACCTGTACGAGCACAAAGGTGGAGCTGCTTATTTCCTGTGACGAGCATGATGGTGGCACTGTTTAATTATTATAGGAATTGTATCGCGTAAAAACGTCAAGTCAGCAAGCCGGAAAGGGGGTTTTAATGAGTTTTTTTTCTGACGATTGTTCTATTTTTATAAGCTCGGCACATGCAGTAATAATGAAATAAAAAATAATTTTCTTAAGTCTGACCGTAAAGTATTCCCCAAAAAAATAAATAACTCGTCAAAATACGCGAATTTCGTTCTTTTAGGTTAACTAAATTGGCAATCGTACGTACCGCATAGGTACCTATAAACATTCTGGCCGTTATATTGGTCAATATTAAATATTCTTTATTTTTAAATGGTCGAAAACGTGGGTGGTAACATGACCTAGTTCGTTTGATAGACCACTAAAAAAACCTATGTTTTTATCGTTATATGGATACTATGCCTAGTTTGTAAGACGTCAATGCCGTTAAAATAATTAATTACTCGTTTTGCGATTACAATAAGACTACCTATAAAGTAATAGAACAATTAGGTAGATTCGCTTTACTCGTTTCGCAACACAATATAACTGCATAAAGCGCAACCTGCGCAACGTGTTACAAAACGAGTTGACTGTTAAAAAAAATATATTATTTGCTTAGAATGCAATCAGGGAAAAAGTTTTTTTGAAAACATATCTCATTATTATATTTTGGTCTTAATATAATAATAAGACGTCGTAAACGAATAATATATTTTTTCTGCCTAACTATAACACGTCATACCTTAATATCAAATTAAACATTAAGAAGAATCCATTATTTATAATATTAGAGTGAATTAATCTATTACCTATCGAATTTGAGGTAAGAATGTCGATGGTCTGTTGTGGCTTTTATATTTTAACTTTGAAACGAATTGTGGGCATTGTAAACTTTAAAAATGCAGAATAAAATGGATTCTACTTAACTTAAAATTTGCTATGTTATAATTACACATTTCGGTACGACGTCAAAACATGAATTCCATTAGAATATATGATATATCCTGTATAACTGTATGACAATGAAAACATATAGTTATTAGTTATCCCAAAATATATTATAAACTATTTAACCATATGATATTATTACGACGTTTAAAACTTTGAAATGTTTTTTTTATTCATATATTGGAGGTACTTGGTATGTATCAATAAATTTAATTCAATAATTTTCAGTTTAGATATTATATTTTATACTCACAATATATAATCTTTAACAGTTTTTAATATATTATTAGTGTCGTATACTTCTATACAATTATACTAATTATACAATATTTAGATTTAAAAAAATAAAATGTCATACTATTGAAATACTTATATCACTTTAATATAACATAGACACATATTATTATGCCACGTGTTTATACAATTTATATATTATAATATTATGTTTTAACGATATTATATTTGATTGATGAGTGTTTAGTAGGTAATATTACTTATATCTTGTATTCTTGAATCTTGAAGTTGCTATGTAGGTACTTGATATATTTTTTTTTTTATTATAAAAGCTGCTAGTATAAACTATGATAGCTGAACTTGATATTATTAATACATTATTTATAAAAACTATAAGTACCTACTTACACGTAAAGTATATTATTGTATAATAGTTAAAAAGTGGTTATGTGACACTTATGAGTTTATAGTTTATACCACAATATATTTAAAAAGTAGTTATTCGGTTCTTTAATATCTATACTTAAATACTAAATACTGTAAATAGTCATTGCCCATTTGTGCCTATACTCTTTACTTCTGCACATCACGATTTAGTCTTCAGAGGCATGTTCAGGATTATGAAATAATAGAGGAGGGTTAACCCTCAGAATTCTGAAATTCTCTTCGTCAAGGTTGTTATATTTTCTGTGTTCAAAAATATAATGTATATATATATTATGGTGACTATAGTCACATAGTTGCCACTTGCCAGTAGACACCTTTTACATAATATTGTTGTTTAATATTGTTATACATTCGAAAAATAATTTTGAGCTGAGAACAGTTGAATACTATGAATAATTTTTTCAGTAACCAATGTTTGTAGGACATTTTTTCTAAATTGTTAGTTGCTCGTAAAATGGGTAATCAAGATTTAAAAATGTTAAAAAATACAGTTACAGCTTATGAAGATGAGTGACCTTCAAATGTAAAATATTTAGTAATCGGAACTATAAATTCTATTAAAAGAAATCTGAAAATATATAATCGTAAAATTTAAAAAAAAAACATCAAAAAGCTTACGGTAAACATTTCTAAAAATATTTTTGAGATCTTTTGGAGATAGACATTCAGTATCTAAAATTAATTATTGACCTTGAATAACAAACGCACATATTGTAAAACAATGGCTCCTCTTGTTCTGTTCAAATTCAAATAATAATTTTGTCAACAACTAAGGTAAAATAAAAATGCTTATTAGATGCCTGTATAAGCTACTGAAAAATCATGCTTACCTTGGGTAGGTAATAAATATATTAATTAGAAAAAATATAGTTCTCATATGAAGTTATACTACATTTTATTTGGTACCGGTATCTACTAATAATATATATAAGACAAAAATATTGTTTACATGGACTATCCACCTCTTAGAGCATTTTTGCTTGCAATATTAGTTCTTAGTGTTTGTGAATGTAATAATATTTATTTGAATTCCTTTAACATATTTACTAGGCGTAACTGTATAAGCATTATGCATATATTTTTAGTATAATATCTAAGACTAAGTTGTTGTTTAAGGCACTTACGAATTTATTACGTTATGTTTTATTTTTTATCAATGATTGTAGTTTTAAACCGTTTCACGTGGGAAGAAACCCGGAAAGTGTTACTACTTTGGCAGACATAATAGACTTAGGACGCCAAATGACCTAATTATCATTATTTCTCATCAAAGTTCATAGTGGCCTAGTCATCGGGCACTAATTATAGCCATTCAATATCTTACGAACATTTATTTTTAAGCAAATTATTTTAATTGAAGAAGTTTTAAGGAGTAATATAAATAATTTAACTTTGCTTTTTGATGGTCAAAATTACACAGTTAAAATAAAATAAAAAGTATGGTAGTATTTTATCTGATTATACCTAGTAATCAGTAAACGGTATGTTAAGTTAAATTATATCTCTAACTCAAACTTCTTTAATTAAAATAATTTCAAAAGTTAATTTTTGAAATTAATTATCGTAAGACGTAGAATTTACTTTACTCTTAAAAGATACTATGTGTCTACATATTTTTTAATTGTCTTTTTAAAACTTTTTAGCTTGTATTTTAGGTACTCGTAGTTGGTAAAATATTTGTATTCTTAAAATATATGAAGCGATGTTATTCGTGTAAATACGAAGCGACGTCACGTAAGTTTTATACAAAATACTATACATAGTTTTGTTTATTTAAAACTTGACAATTCAATATTTGTCTGGCCTATTAAGACTTATAATGTAGGAAAAATATATTTATTAATAACAAAAATAATATTTTTCTCCTGTAAATGTTGATTGACTGTGTAATATTTACACAAATACTTTAAAAAAAACCAAAAAAAATATATTATATTATATTATTTTCAAATCAAGTCATTTTTCCACTTGATTAACATTATTTATTTGCAATTATTATCGATTGTGGAGTCATCATTCATATGTATTTACAGGCTACAAAAAAATAACTAATAAGTATCTAATTAATAATTCTACGAAATTATATTATATCATTCCAATATTATAAATACCGCATAAGACATAACTAACACGATAGTTTTGTACGTCGAAATCGCATATTCACGAATTAACTTACCAGTGTACCCTCTATCGTCGCTGAGAAAATCACTTTAATAGATGTACTAAGTATGAATTCAATGGGTACAACTTGTAGAGACGCTACAGTAGCACTCTACTTCATTTGTAGTGATTAACGTAGCGTCTAAAGTAACGAAATACTTTAGCGCACTATAGACATTTTCAGTTTATGTGGAGCAAATTATCAATATTTGGTCCCTACCTTCAACCTAAAATATAACTATTATACTTATTTATATTATAATAATGATGTGTAGTTAATTAACCTTACTCTGGTAGTTAATTCTCGTCCAGTGACCAAATGTTAAATCAGCACTACCAATTTACAACTACCTATTTTCAATTGGAACATTTTAAAAAAATGTACCGTGCTACTTTTAAACAATAGTGTTAGAAGCAGTGACTATATTAAAAAAAAATAGCGATAGTGATAATGAGCTACTTAGGGGGGGGGGATTACGGTAAAACACGATTGCGTACGATTTTTATCTGCAACTTTGAACTTCACTGTTGCCATTTGCTTTGAACTTATAGAACAGGGCTGGCCAAACTTTTTTTGGTCACGATCTACTAAAAATATACTTCACCTTTCAGGATTGACTTATTAATCAACTTATTGATCGACTATTATTAAGAAACATAGAGCGCGTGGCCCTAAAAATAAATTCTAATATGATGAATTTGAAATTGTCCAAGATCGGTCCAAGTGGTACCATAACTTAAGTCATTTTTCCAATATTTAAATTTTACTGATCACATTAAAAACATAAATTTGACAACGTTGCACAGTAAATCATACGCAATCGTTTGACTTTTGGGGTAAATATTAAAGTTAATAGTTTAACGTACGCAATCGTATTAACGTACGCAATCGTGTTCTCAAAAAGATACATCGTACGCAATCGTGTGGTACCCGGGGATTAGGTGTAACATTAACGCACTACAAAAAAAACAGTAGCATCCTGATCACTGAGCACAAGTACCTATACAATGAAAACGATTCTGAGCCGCGGAGACTGTGTGTCATCACTTATCAATCATATCATTATTCATTATATTAGTCAACATATTATTTTTCTAATGATACTTGTTAATAGTTTTTAGTTATTACTATTGACTATTATATTATGTTTAAATTATTATCAGTAACTTCTTTATTTTTTAATAAAACGGTTGGTTGAACTAATTTCTGCCTAAAAAAAAATCGCATACATTATATTTAAACTTCATACAACATTATTACTACCTGTTATTAACTACAGTAACAAAATAGGTATTATAAAGGTGTAGAAGGTGTCATACTTTGATTGGTATTCGGTTCATGAAATAATTAAAATAGTAAATACCTTAAAATTAATATAAATATTTTGAAAATTTCACCACGTAACTACAATAAATAACCAAATAATCAGAAAAAAAAGTTTCAAATTTTTATTTGCAATAAAAACTTAAGAGAAACACTGTTGGCAGGCCTTTTGACCACTAAACAAAATTGTATCAAATACACACCGAAAATAGTAAAAATTCAACAATTGAAAACACCTATAATAGCACAAAAGAGTCAAAATATATTTTTAAATATTTTTCATATCTAGTAAAATACTCATATGAATATTCAGTGAACATTTTAAGTCCCTACAGTTATTCATACTTGAGTTACGGCAAAAACTAGTTTAGTATAAATTTTCCAGGTTTCTTTGAAAAGTATGGAATTTTTTTTATGGACCAAAGTACTTACTACATTAATTTATACTGCTTCAAAAAGTGACGACAGACAGAAAAATAAAAACAAACATCATTGTAAAAATATATGTCTCTCAGCTCGGATTCTAATAATAAAATAAATTTTAATAATAATTATTACCACCTATATTCTAATAATAATAAATATGTAATGCAAACGAAAAATTACTTGAAAATTAAAGTGTTTAAATAATAAATTTTAACATCAATAGCTTATGTTGTTATATTATATTATATAATAACCAGTTAAATGTTCTAATAGTTACATTATGTTAATTCAAACAAGTAATAAACAAATGACTAACTTATTACCCATGTATAATATTAAATACGTAAAAGCGCGGTTGAATAATAGTGCCTGAAAATGCATTCTATAGGCAGCTAACTTCACTCATATAATAGTTGAGTAATTATCTTACAGATAGCGTTTGGTTATTCAATTGTATTTTAAAAATATATAATATAATATATTGTATAAAAAGAATTTGAATTTCTTGCTTCAGTTACCACAAGTGTTTAGTGGTGGTTGAAGAGGGGAAGGGGTGAGGGGTATATATTCCCCATGACCTTTTTTCAATGTTTTTGATCTAATAACCATACATATACTTTTAATAATCAAATAGTGCATGTTAAAAAATCAGTCATAACCTCCTTCGACAAAATCATCTGACTGCCACTGCATAAGTTACTAACTTGATATTGACCTTTAAATATTATAGTTAACTATAGTTAATTTTTATTATCATACTTAAAATCCATACTTATAGATAATAGGTTGTTTTAAATACATTTTTATTCCGTCTATTGATTTAGGCAGTTTGAGGTCCCAAATGTCCTATATGATAATGAAAATGGTTTGTTTTTCTAGTCATTTTGCATTAAAAATATGTTGAATTTTTAGGGTTTTACACTTGGGCGTATACCTGGGTCGTTCAACCTTTTGTAGTTGGTGGATTAATTTACATATTCATATAAACAGTGTGGGCCTCAAGGCTCAAATACATATAAATGTACAAACTAAATAAACAAAAAAATACATGATTATAATGTTATATAATATTTTAGGCTCTATGTCAGAAGTTCTCGACCTCATATGACCCAAATTAGGGCCTTGGAGGTATTCATAGTGGCCTGCAAATGCATATTTACATATTATTTCAGCAAGATTTTTAATGAATATTTAAAAAAAAAATTTTTCACAAAATAGGTAATTGAATACCCAGTTAACAAAAATCAACGATAAAAAAAATCGTTATGAATAATGTTATTAACAATTGGTAATTTTTTTTGTACATATTTTTATTATTTTATTCTTTAATTTAGTATTTAAGTGTTAATAATATGGCAGTTATGTTCGTAATTATTATTATTTTTTTGAGGGCCACAAGTAGTTGAATTTACAATTGTATGGTCCTAACCTGCCTATAGAAGGTTGGGATTTGGGAATCACTTTTTTAAATACCTATTACTCTATTAGGTAGTTTAACAAAAATATTGTTGTGAGATGCAATGGCTATAGATTCCTTAATAAATATAAAATATACCAATAAATAACAAAGTTTATACCAATACGTTTTGTTACTAATTATAAATTACATTAATACTTAAAAACCAATAATTATTACTAATAAGTAATAAGGCAGATTTTAAATTTTAGATTTTTTTTTTATTTAGTTTATATTAATAGGACCTAATGGTGCATGAATTATCCGTAAATTTAAGCGTATCGTACGTTCGTATCTTAAATTATCATCCCACATTTTACGAAAAATTCGAAAAAAAAATATTAAATTAAAAACCAATAAAGAACATGTTTTATTGTTTAATATTTGGTAGTTCAATTGTAATGCACTCATATTAAATAGACAATTTACCCTATACGAAGGTACCTTCGTCATCTTTAAATACTTGCCTAGTAAATTATGCGATTAACTGTTTTGATAGTTTTTAAGGGCTAACAATACATTATTTTTTTTATAAATCAGGTACTTTGATCATATATTATACACAAATAATAAACCTAATCGTTAATCAATAAAGGGATCTTTGATTTAGATCTTTAATGCATGGTACCTGTGGAATAATTAAAGTGTACCTGGAAGTTTTCAATATTTCATCAATGATCTGTACCTATACGAATAATAATATTCATTGTAGTTCCTGGTGTGGAGCGGCGTTTGGCTGCAGTCACTGATGTGTGCTGCAGTCGAGTATCATCTGGTATCGCAGGATCATGGATGGGGACCGCCTGGGTTCTTTGAGACGAATATCCTTACTCCCACACATAAATACAAGTTCGAACAGTAACCCTCCACGAGTCACAAACCCAACGACCCATTATGACGTAGCTGAGGGTAAAAAAAAAACTTTTACTTTCATAAAATTAAATTCAGTAATATATCTTTTGAATACACAACATACATACATAGGTATGAATTTTTTCTTATCCTTATAAGATTTTAAAGTATAGCTTCAAACTAATTTTAATGCATAATGTCATTATCTATTTATTGTATTACTATTTTAAATTTAAAAACAAAATAGCATATCATTGAGAAAATGATTGATGTATGAATTATATTTCTATTTATAACATATTTTTGCTTTAAGAACGTTGTTGACAATTTATTATATTATTCACGAAAAGAAAAATTAATAACAACAACTACACTTTTACACCTTCGTTGAATATAGAAAATAATTATTAGTACCTTTGATATTTTATAGGTTATATAATATTATACTAATTACTATTTTCTATATTCAACAAAGTTTTAAAAGTGTTGTTGTTATTAATTTTTCTTTTCATGAATAATATAATAATGTGACACATGTTATCGATAGTTCTTAAAGTTATAAAACTTAAGAAGTAGAAACCGGTCATTCAAATTTCGATTGATGTATTATGTACCAACACTTTAAAAAAAAGATTATCACCACATGCATCATCACAGGAGACTTCTTAAATTGCATAAAAATAATTGAGTATCAGCATAAATTATAATAATATAATAATAATATTTATTTTTGCAAATAAGAATACAATACATTAAAATTAAGACAATAGAAAAGTATGCAATACTCCCCATAAGCATAGCTTGTATTGGGAGAGTAGAGTTCAGATAATAATTTAATTATTTATGTTATTTTGTTAAAATTCCAGAAAGAATAAACAAAAATTAAGATCAAACAAGTTATAAAATGTTATATATGTTATGTATAAATGTTATATTGTTATATATGAGTTTAGATTTGGTTAAATAATATCAAAGTTAAGATTATACAAAAAAAAATTAAATTCTGTAACACTTAAAATTAAATAAATTAATATTCAATTTTTTACATAAATTTGATCCTACATTTAAAATACAATGAGAACCAAATGTTGTATTACAATAATAAGGAACAATATTATTATTATGTTTATATCTGGTATTATAATCATGTTTAACATTGTGTAATAGATGCTCATGTTTATATAATAGTAATAATATATTTGTATAAAATATTTTATCAAAGTTTTGTACACCTAGCTCATGAAAAATAAGCTTTGTACTATAAGATTTGGGTTTGCTCAATACAAATTTAATAATACTATTTATTGTGACCTTTAATTTATTTATCTAGGTGTGTGTTGGTGTTGTAAGTACAACCCCAAAACATTATCCCGTAACTAAAGATAGATTGAACTAAAGCAATGGAGATGATTCTCTTCATCTTAATATTAAAGCAGCTTTTAACGTCTTTAAAAATGTAGAAAAATTTACGTAAATTGGAGATTAAATTATTTACATTATGTATTTAAAAATCAGAATTTAAACTAATTAATTATTTAAGAAAAATTTGGGGTTAGGCATACTTGGGAAAATCACTGTGTACATAATATTTTATAACTGATAAGTTATTTACTTTTTTAATATATCGCCTATGTAGATAACCTATATAAAAAATTTAAAATTATTGAAGTTAAGTTAACTGTTTTAATATTATCATATAGGTGTCTTATTATTTTAAATTATTGTTTATACATAGATAAATATCTGCGATGAGAGTGGGCCGAAGATATTTTGAACTCATGGTTTCTGTGATCAATCCATCGTCGGATCTATACCATCACAGTCCTTTAGCACCTTTAGCATCATTCGACTCCCCCGGTTCTGGGATCGAATCGTCCAGTACGCAATCGGAAAAAAATTGTCCGTTCAAAGACTTCATATTAAACGATGTTTGTATTTATAACTAATACTGATAATAGCAATAAATATGTGTGTTTAATTAATCTGTTTTTATTTCTTTCTATAGAAATGGAGACGTATATTTGATCAAGTAAGTGTTGCGTGGGTGACTGATCGTGGACAAGATCCGTAATTTTAATGAAGTTTAAACTTTTCTTTTTCATAATTTATTGTTGCAGTACGATCCTGAAGGGTTTGGGGAAATTCCGTGGAACGATTTCTTGATGTTATTGAATTCGTCGGATTTCGTGAAATCCATATCTCAGGAGAAACGCGATATCCTCCTTGAACGAGCTCGGCAATCAAACACGTCTGCTATAACTTTTCAAGATTTCGTCAATATCGTAAGTCTTTTAAAACGCTTACACTCGATATAAGTATGTTGATTTAGTGTAAGATTATGTCGGAAACCAGTTGGTTATAATAATATGTATACCCAAACGGAACATTGTTGAAATAAATCGCTATTCATATAGGTGCATCTGAAACCATTGATTTCTCGGTATAGAGAGGACAACCGCGTTAATTGTTCGCACTCACTACGTGTTGTGGATTATGAAATAATAATAATTTGATACACCTCTATTAAAGGTTTAAACACGCATAATTTGGCGATTTAAAAACACATATTTTATAGCCCGCAGTGGCGTGAAAGAGTGGCGTGTCCGTCTGAGGTGCGGTGCAGAGCTATAGGCGAGTTTTCGATAAAAAACAAAACAAAACAAAACCGTGTGATGTCAGACGCCCGTTCAGGTCGTGCGCGACGACAAAGGCTTGTAGACTAACTATACATACCTATTATATTAGATACGCCGGTTATAATATATTATGTTTTTCATTAATTTTTAGAATATATACGCGTCCTCGTCGTATATATTATATCGTGTCAAGATGTTGTGACTTTATGACGTGTCCCACAGCCGCCACTCTGCCTACTACGCCGTTGCGTACCTATAATAATATATATATATATATATATAATAATAATAAATAATAATAATATAATATAGTACATTCAATTAGGAAGATCTCCTACCGCAGTGGCGGCGGAAACCCAACAACGATAATCACCACTGGTACCGCCTGCGTAATGAATGTGATTCGTCTGACCACCAAAGAGACCGCCGCCGCCACCGTGTCGTGTTTATAATAACCTCTGTGCGTCTGTGTCGGTGTGTATTTTATCGGTGTGTGAGCGTATATACTACAGATGTGTTGGCGTACAATATCATGTGAGAAACATCGGAGACGTTATAATAATATAATCGGCGGATACGTCCGATTTAGATTGTAATATTTTATATTATTATTAGGCGGCGGTAGGTTCGAACTGCAGTAGACAATAACGCGTATCCGACTTAAAACATTTTAAATACATATTATATATTATGTATAATGTGTTGTAATCGTTTCATTATTGGGCCACCGACACCCCAGCTCCTTTACGACCCTCCATCGCGTTTATGGAATTTTTATCGGGAATAAATACGCCGTCATATTGTATAATATATTACCTATGTATACGTGCGTACGGGATGTACATAAACGTGAGAAAATATTTCAAACGTCAAAACAGTTCTCGGAGATAAAAAAAAAACATATTTATTTTTACAATTCAATTATAAAATACTATAAGCTTGTATATAAGTGTGTATACTTTTTAATGCGATTTAAATTTACTTTTGATGACTCTGAGTCATAACATAAGTTGTGCAGTTTTGCAAATCTACGTATTATAATTTATTACTACTTAGGTATTTCAGTATATTTGATTCGTATAGGTATATAATATAGTATAGCTTAATGTTTAATGGTAAGAATAACTAATAAAATCGATATTTATTGAATGGCCACAGTAATTATTGTAGGTAATTGCAATATGTTTATTCATTATCGTAAATTCATTTTTCTTATTATACCAAAATATTAATATTTCAAACATAAATTTATTCTTTATTGAATCATATAGGTATACTGTATACTGACTGATAAACAATATTATTTTATGAAACGTAAACTATAAAAAGGGAAAATGTAGGAATCCGCTCTCCTGTACAATATAATTAGGTATCAAGAGAACCTCGTCAATCGTCATTAAGGATAGTAAGTCACTGTAATAGTTGCGTTAAATTTGAATTCAACGATACATTTATTTAATTAATTGATAAACAATATCAAATGATAAAAAAATAATGTTCTACTCAGAATCCGAAATTATAATTTATAAAGTTTAATCCTATATCACTAATTTTTTTGAGCTTAAGCAAAAATACCTATCATACATACACGAGTGCGTGTTTTCAGAATACTTTGTAGAAGTTGTCACACAATTATCATCTGTATATTATATTATATTGTTATGAATCTATAATAATATATAATATATATTCTCCAATCTCAACGAATGTTTAATTTGATAGAGATCTCTGAATTCATATTTTATTTTGTACATTTAATTAACGCAGTATTATAATCTATAGATACCTACTAGATAGTAGATACTAGATACCCATAAATTATTTTCGTTCGCTAACAAATAAACAGGTCATTGTTTTATATTCAATTTTTATTATTAGTTTTATGAAAAACTCCTACGATTAATTATTGTTCTACCGACTCTTGACTTCATACTGGTTGTTAAAATTAAAACACACAACATTGTCCCTTTTCAATAATAAAAGAAGTTACAAAATAAAATTATTTTGTGTGTAATATTATATCATGGAGAGTAAAATGTTTACTATAGAGATTTAGAAACGCCTACGAAATGTGATTAAAATAGGTATATTAAACATTTTTATGACTAATTATTTATTTTTATTTTTAATGAATATCAGAAATATTTTAATGTTTATTTAGTTCTCTGCGGATTGCGTATGTTTACTTTTATACTTGTAACTTGTTTATTTTGATTGAATTATGCTTGTTATTTATTTTATTAAAACTTAAGTGAAAACGTACCTATTAATATAATAATACCTATTGTTATAGTTTTTCATAAATAATCGTACATATTGTGTTGTGTCAACGGTGCATTAACATTTCCAAATACTTTTACTAATTAAAACGTAAAAGAGTAAAATCCGATAATTTTCTAATTCACAATAAAATCTTATACCAATTATTAGGCAAGCATCATTCATTATTAAACATTAAACATTAATATTAATTTTTTTAATTTAATATTATTAATCATAATTTTGATGAATAAATGTTATTGGTAAATGTTTTAATATTATTTTTTTTTTTTTCTGTAGTATACACCGTGTGAATATGCGGGATTTTAGATTATTATATTATTCAAAATAAAGTACAATTAAGTCAGACTTTATACATGTATCATAATGTATGACGATAAATAATGTTCATTGTGTAAGAAGCATTACAGGTAGTAACTAATGGGTTTTAGTGTCAAATTTGACAGGAGTCTCTAAAAAAAACTATATTTTAACATCTTACTTCATTTTTAGAGTTTCTTTTAAAATAATATAGAACTTGTATTTTTCTTTTTATTTCGACGTTAAATCATAAACACTTAATTGTTAAATATAATGATACACCTATAATTGTTGAGTACAATTTGAACGTATGGCAAACAATAGTATACCTAGTATAAGTTTTTGTATTATATGCAGTTATTGATTATCATAATTTACTTTCGTATTTTATTTTAGATTGAGTATTTTATAAATTTATAAATTAAAATAATTTAATCTTAGTTTGTTGTGATTGTTGATTTTAAATATATGCATCATTTTATTGTTCTGTATGTAGGTATGACGGATCATATAAAGTTATTGTTCATAAATTGTTGCCATAAGCCATAGTCATTTAAGTCATTATACCATATCAACTATGCGTATTATATTAATATAATGTTTTATCCATTCCATTTTGATTTCAGAGTATTAAACTATTTAAACATATAATTTATTGCTCCTCTCCTCGTACCGCGTCAAAACGATGTCTGCGATTTAAAACTAAAAGCGTTCACAGCTTCACGGTTATTTTCCCAAACGATATTTATAGATCATTCGATACGGTTAACGAAAAAAAAAAGTAATAGACATTTATCGGTCCTTGTCGAAAAGCACCCACGTAACCTTGTCGGTATCACCAGTGCGGTGTAAACACTGACATTAATTTATACTCAAAGGTCAACCTTAATTTTCGCCCCTGTAGTCCGGCGCACGCATACGCACGCGCGTGTGTGTGCGTGTATTTTTTGTGCTCGTTTGATTTACGATCCTTCTACCTGCTGTCCAAACCAGATAAAAAGTCGGTGGGCACGTGAGAAGAAGAAAAAGTAACACAACAGTTAAAAAAAACATTACGTTGGGATATTAAAACGTCGAATTTAATTTCCATACACCCGTCGTAGCGCCCAATAATATTCTTCTTCTCTTATCTGACAGAAAATATCGCGTTTATATTATAAAATATGGCTTTAAACCGACCAAAACGATCTACCGGTGGCGGTAAGCAAGTGTTTATTTTATTGACCGCCACTTAACGGGACCCGACCTGGTCGCTCTCTGCACCCACTTAAGAAGATGAGTTCCATTCGATGTGCGGCGACGGAGGCGTCTGCCGGCTATAATATAATACACACACGTTGTATATTATTGTCGAATTAATTAACTTGAATGCTGTGTGTGTGTGTGTGTGTGTGTGTGTGTGTGTGTGTGTGTGTGTGTGTTCTTCTTAAACGTTTGATCAATCGACAGTGATACGCATATTATTTTATATTATATAATGTATTGTATACGAGTGCCACCATCACACCGTGTTCTCGTGTTCTCGTAAATACAGCTGATAGGTGCTACGGAATACGAAGTAAACAATAATAGTTGTAAACTTATAACTTATAAGTATTTACAGCGAAAACTTTGCTCATACGAACAATGTCTTATTCTCGACGAGAAATTAAAAATACATTGATATCATTGATAAAATATAATACTAATAGCTACTACATTACGGTATATTAATTGATGGTAGTATGTAGGTACATATTCACGATAATGTGAAAAGTATTATTATTTTTACTGGTATATATACGAAAGTTATAATTCCTAGTAGGTACAAGGTGCAAACCTTCTTTTGTTTTGTCATATTTTAATAAACCAATTAATCTTAGTAGGTATACAATTATTTATATTCGTAAAAAAACTTCCTCCTTTATTATGATAATAGATATTAGTAAATTTATTAATTTTAATTAGTTATTTTTCAAGATAAACATTTTACAATAGAGTTTCTAATTAATTACTAAATTACTTAAGTTATATGAACCATAAGATGAGAATTAGTTAGAACTTCCAAACATAATTGAAAGACGTAAATTAAACTCATGCCTGACTCGTATAATAATATAACTACGTGCCCTATAATATTTATAATGTTAATAGATATATAGTATATAGGTACATGTTAAAATTAGTCAAAAAAATTATGTTATTTATCCATAGATGTAGATAGCCTTATAGGCTAGGAATGTCTTATTTAAAATTAAAAAAAAAAAAAAAAAAATATAGGTACATTAATAAATTATATACCTACTTAATTCGAAAGAATACATATTTAACGCTCTGTGTATTAGGTAAACATATTACATAATATAATGTTGTCTGCGCCTTACACAAACGTACAAATTGTGTTCGGCAGTTCCAATATTATTTAGTACCTAAGCTTTAATATTAGAATGAATTGACCTAGCTATTATGATATAGAAACGTAATGGTAAAATCATTATCTATGTTCTCTTATGGATTCTGTATTATACTATAATTATTCAGTGAGATGAGAATTTTTCATTAATATAACATTTAGTATATACCTATAAAGTGAAATAAAAAATAAAATGATGTTGATAACTTATTACCTATTCAGGCTAACAATATATAGTCATAAAAATATAAATAATTTATACTTAAACATTATATTATTCAGCCATATTTAAATAAATGTTTATTACTTTATTAGGTACATTCATAATATTATTTAATATGATATTCTACAAATCTTTAAATCTATAAATAAAAGCGATATAAAGTATCATTATTATTGTTGGTGCCATAATGTTCTTACAAAATTAAATCAAAGAATATACTTTTATTATAAAAGAAACTATAAAGATGGTAACAAATTAATTTGATTTCTAGTCTAAAATAAGAACATTTATTAACAAGTTTACAAGTCATAACATATTAATTTTTTCACATTGCACATTTAAATATCCAAATTAATTTTTGCACGTAAAAAATAAGTATGTATTTATGTCATGATTCAATAGTTGCAAATATTGAAGTATAATATATTTATTAACTTATTTTATTTACTTACAAAATCAATTCCCATTGTTACTGAAAAACCCTGTATACATTTACACAGCATTACTGTAGTTGAAATTCAATAATGTTTTTTTATAGTGAATACTTCGTTACACTATCGGATTAAAGCTATTCTATAGGTTATATTATCGTGAGTTAACTCAGACAAATTTATAGTTTCTTAATGCTTTTTATTTTCATTTATAAAAATACTCGATTAACAAGGTATTCAATTTCTCAAAAAATTCAAAAATGTATATTTGTATTCAAGTGCCTAATAATAAAAATAATTTATACTATTTTTATACTCAATTTTCTAAAATGTTAGATCATGATGTATTTGTTTTTAATAGCCAATAGTTACAAATATTTGAACAACATAGTTATAAGTCAACAGTTATAGGTAACATAGTAGCATTTCAAAGTAGTGCTTTTTCTTTGTAACTAGGCCTTTACGTAATGCTTCAATCATTAAAAAACAAATAATATACACTATGTGTACTATATGACATATGTCTATATGACCATATACATGGCTGTCGTATTGAACAAAAAAAAGACCAATAAAATACTGTATGAAAAGGACGGTTTAACAACAATATAAAAACGTCTGCGTTGTATGCGGCGGTAGCACGGCGGTGGTGGTACCTGTTGGGCCAGAAGGAATTTTGTTTTCTCGTATACATCTGTTAGGGTTTCCGGTCAAATTGGCAGCTTCGGTATTCTTATAATTCAATTTTCTATACACACAACAACGTCGGCGGCGGGCGGCGGCGGCGTTTCTTTTCTTTACAAAATAATAATAATAATAATAATAAAAAAAATCCAACATTTCGGCGCTTATTATAAGGATTTCGGACAACAGTTCACAATGGTAAATAACAATAATAATATACGACCCTTGTGGCAGGACCAGTTTTTCTGCTACTTAAGCAGCCAGTTTTATTATTGTCGATTATTATTGTTCATCATTATATAAAATGCTCTACTGGGAGACCAACAATTGTGTACCTAAATATAATAATATAAAATATACATTCGTTCCCTCAGATGCGCGGCACAATGGTAAATCATAACAGTCGGGCCACCCCAATTTACAAAAATAAATACCCTGCCTCCCTTATTAATCATTACCACACATATAGTCGTCGCCGTAGTCGTTCCTTTAGATCTATTATTCGAATTATGGGTACCTATATCACCGTATTGTATGCAAAGCGTATTATTTTACGTTTAACAACTTTCTAAACTGACTGAGATATAGAGAGGAAAAAATATACTAATTTGTACACGTCTTTGATGTAGGTCTCACTCTATCTCTCTCGCACACTCTCATTCTCTTAGCTGCAGTCATCTCGCTTACATACTTGGCTAGCGGTTGTTTTTTTCTCTTTTTCATCGTCGTGTTTACGTATCCGAGCGTGTGGAGTTGTTCGCGCTCAGTAATTAATTAAATAAACCGATTTATTTAAATGACGAAAGCGTGGAAACAACCAACACGGTGGGGTTATATTATTATTATTACTATTATTATTATTATACGTGTATACTATACAGTATACAGACCTCCCGCGTAATGACTATATTATGACTAATGCGAACAAATACTCCGTTGGCACGTATTACAAGCACTGGGTATATCATTTGGTTTACTTTTCTACAAACTACGTATCAACGATATAAGCAGGTATGCTGCGCGTGGGGCCGATGCTCAATCCAGCTGGAGGACATGTTGTAACGAGATTTTCATTGGGGGCGGGGGACTTAAGCTTAAAAAAACAACAGTACCTAACTGCCTATTGAATATACCGTTTTATACTTTTTTTTTACTCAGAGCGAAGAGTTTTTTTTTGTCTTTGCACAAATCAATCGTGTTTTTGTCGAACTACTTGTAGTTTGCCTACCAATGATTTCTAAATATCATTATCATGATCAAATAAATACCAAAGAACGGAGAACCAAACTGTCTCTATCTGTGGAAATAGAAGGATGTTTTGATGTTTTTGGTAGTATATTTTTACTTTAGCATTGATTGGCCCACTTAATTTTGGTTGGAAGTAAGGAGGATTTCATAAAAAAAAAAACCACATAAACTTGGCTTCAAATAATTTGCATTCATATTGTATACATTTCTTTGGGAAACATAATATGTAATAATAATTTATAACATAATATATAATATATATTATTACACTTGGTATCTGATTACATAATTTTGTTAATAATAGGTATCTAGCTGTTAACAACTACTAATTGACTATGTAATAGTATAATGTATTGTAATGATAATTTAACATAATTTAAATCTTATTGTTTACAAGTATTTTTTAGTATAGGTGTACATAATTCGGGTTAAAACTTGAAGAAATTATTACTTGAGATATATAGATCCGTCATGTGCTTACTGTTTGTTTTAATACATTATACTAAATATTTGTACCAATAATTATTATTAACTTCGTATTATACAATAATAATTTCTTTTTTTTTTGTAAATTTTAAATTTAATACAGGTAATTGAAATCAAAAATAATGTAATTCTGATGTTATAGATAATATAGTTTTTTATAATTAAAAATTACCTAATGATTACTAAAATAGTAAAATGTATTAAAATATGCACAAGCCATTATATTATGATAATTGATAAGTATTTAATCATATTATCCTTTAAATTAAGTACGCAATGTTGTATGTTTAACCACTGCGTTTCTAAAGTTCAGCTAATTTATTTCTAGAGTTAAATTACTTTAATACTAGAAAGTCTTAATTAAATACAATATCACCGTTTTAATCATGTCACTTTTAAATCTCTTAAAAATATTACAATATACAACAGTTTAGATTAATATTATTATTATTCAATGATCCAATATATAATCAATGTATTAATTTTACTTTATAAAATTTACCTGAAACAAATCACTCAAACAAACAACAGTCACTTCAATAATTCACATTTATAAATCCTATTAAAAAGTATAGTATCGATTTAGGTGTATTTTTCAACCATATTTTAGCTTTCCAAACCGGTTGGGTAGAAGGCGTTTATATAAAATAATGATCAGATAAAATAATGGGATTGTTTGAAGAGAGATAGGAACATGAAAAAACCTCTAATCGAGGATATCACGGCGGGCGAAGAGACGAGTTATAGAAAGAACCCTATAGATTATGGTGACAAATAGAGGGTCCAAACACAAAATAACACTTAGTTTTAATATGAGCTATATGTCAAAAGTGCCTCCCACACTGTCGAGCGGTCAACTTATACAATTTAGTGGCTTTGTGTTAACTAAAACTTGAAAAAGGTGGCAAAATTCCTTTTTTATAACAACATCTGTGCATTGTATTAAATATTAATGTAATCACTATAGCGTATCCAATATCCATACATAAATAGTCTTCATAATAGCGACCCCATAAAATTAATATATATTTAAGTATTATTAAAACTTATAGTTCGAGAGTTGATAGTTAATCCTTAGTATTCGATGTGTATTAATTAAAATTGTGTACTACTAGAAAATGTATTGATAAATTCATTGTTTAAAATAATATTCATGATTTTTATAAGTGGAACTTAGCAATAATTATTTTAATTAATCCACACCCGTTAAACTGTGAATTTATACTTATTTCGATGATTGTATTGTAATTTATAGATTTTTGAAACTTTGCTCTATGTGATAAACCTTTTTATTGAGAATATCGAAAGTTTAATTTTAGATATCTAGGAACACTAGTCGTCATAAAAGATAATTAATAATATATGTATTGAACATTAAATATCACAAATCCAATCTCGAGATTTAATATTATTAAATAGACAACTTCAATCAATCTGTGTGATATTTTTACATTAATAACACGTATCCGTACAATAACCGAAAATACCTAACCTAACAGTGACATTCTAAATGATTTGGCCACCCACAACAATACGGTATGAAACGTACTCAATACAACATATCAAAACGCCAATCACATAATATCCTTTTATTCATAATATTATTTTATTATGCTCTTATGAATTACCCGTTTATATTTTATAATATATAATATTTTTAATTTGAGTGAACTAAAAAAGTCCAAAGTATTAAATAGGTACTGTACTACTGTAACAGTTTGCCGAAAAAATCGCACGTGGTAGACAGTGGTGGCGCGTCGTGATGCTATACTATACGTCTATATATTGCATATTATTTTAAGCTCATTACTTACCTACTCTTATTATATAATTATTAATTATTTACAGAACGTAATAATATTTCAATCTCATCTTCGACCTCACTCGGCGTACATTACATTACGACATTACACAGTACTATCATTACGTAAACTCGTGTATAATAAATAACATAAATGCGATCATCTATATGACTATATATAGTATACGTCTTATTATGAGCACTATATAGTACTATAATATACGGCACACAGCAAGCTGCCTATATGTCACCGAGACAAGTGGTACCTATACACCGCCGCCAATGACCCGCCACAACAAAACACACACACACACACACACACACACACACACACACACACACACACACACACATACACAAGAGCGGACTCCCAAACGTACCGGCAAATAACAGTGTTTAAATCACATCAGGCGAGCCGAACATTCGCTAACAAGGTTATAATCTTCGGAGAAAAAAAAATCTTTCCCTCTTATTTTTTTTCAGCTATACATTTATTTTATTTTATTTTTATTTTTCGTTGTTTTATAGGTAGGTAGTATTTCCTTCTCTCACTCTCTCGCTCTATCTCTCTCTTTATTTTTTTCCTTACCGCGTTCGGTATTCTCTCCCCCGTATATCTTTCTACTCCCCCCGTCGTGCACTGGGCGTTGGTGATTTTCTCTTGGTCGTCGCCGCAGTCGAAGACCGAAGTCGTCGTCGTCGTACGCGTATACAGTCGTGTCGGCGGACCACCCAATCCGGAGAGTGCCCACAGGCAAAAGTAAACACCGCTAGACGACTTATAATAAACACATTACCGCCACTATATATATATATATGTATATTAATATATAGTATTAGAACGCCCGGGTTGTTACTTTTCTACAACATATACTACGTGTATACTGTACACATGACGTACACTAAATATATATATATATATGACTTTTTTTTTTGTAATTTTAGTCAACCGTCGTCTTGTTTTTATCACCTATTACCCATATGACAAGGAGGCGGGAACGAAATGCGTACAAAAAAATTTACGATTGCTAATTTTTGTTACACTTGCATGCAGTTAAACGAGCGTGTTTGTTTTATTTTCCTAATTAAAATTTAGCGCCACTGTCAAATCATAGCGAAATTATGCAGTTTTTTCCGTACTATATGCGTTCATTTTGAAATATGTCCGACAGTTGTTTCTCAATAATTGAAATGTACATAATCACAGTGGAAGACATTATAAATGTGAATTATTGATGTGGGTATATCAGTATATGTATCGTATTATTAATTACATTTATAGATTTTACAATAATAAATCTGACTATTGAGATATTTTATTTACTCACATTTATTATTTATACCTATATAATTTCTATACGGGCCAAGCTCAAATGGCAACAACTGGCAAGTACATAAGCAATATATAACAAAAACAATGTTTCATACATATTAAAATTATTTTTGTATAATAATAAAGATAAATAACAGAGTAATACATTTTTGAAATATTAAAAATAAAATTACAATACGTTTTAAATAAATGAAAGTTTGGTGGTTCGAAAAAATCAATATTTAACTCGTTAGCAAATTGCGTTATTCTGTAACTGCCCACTGGGAGGGTTGTTAGCATAATTCGTTACTTCCATATTCTTATAAAATTTATTTTTTGTCAAAGTGATAGGTGTAGGATCATGAAAGGAAACACAACACGATCAAACACTACAATCAATTTTTCCTGAAAAAATTTGTACGCAAAGTCTAATCGCAAACGACGATGTTCCAGTATTCCCTAAGTTGAGAATAGACAACTATTCAAGGCAGGGGAGTACGAAGAGTGCTGATCCTCACTCTCTAGGTATGACGAATTTGAATGAATGGAAGCGTACAAATGTTTACTGAACTTTTTCAAATTTCAATTTATAGCTTATTAGTTATTAGTAATAATGACCATATAATATTGAGCCGTATTCACAGATATAATGTTTATCAGCAAACAATCAATATATAGATTTAAAGTTATTTTTTGTCACTAAATTAAAGACAACTCTGAATAATAAAACCATTAAAACCTAATTTTTTATTGTATATTATAATAATATTGTTAATACACAATCAATATTAAGCTTAAGATCGAAAAAATTACCTAGGTCCTTGGCAGGAGTCGTAGCCTGAGTACTATTATGGTAGTCAAATTTAGTATCTGCTACCTATTAAGATGGTTAACTTTTACACATGTATATATTTTTTAATTTAAATTTAAATTAAACAAGTAGAGGATTAATTAAAGATTCTTATAATGATATACTCTGTATATAGGTAAAATCTGAACATACTGAACAATAAAAGTGTTTGTCAAAAGGATAATTTATAGATAAAATGTTTAATTCTATGAACATTGAATAGTTACATCGATTAATTCATTTTTTACTGTCAACAGATTCTAAATATTTTGACAACAAATCAATATTTCATATAGTTATATTAGTTAAATTATGAAAACCAAACAGTTTATAATATAATAGTATGTAATACAATGTATAGGTAAAAGTAAAAATTAAAATTGAATCCTACCTATTAAACATCCTTTTTATTATACTGAACAGGTAATTTAATTTTTATAATTATAAATATATTTATACCTATTAATCTCATATTGCGTATAGTAGTAAATTTAATTAAACTTCAAAGTTGTTTTTTGTAGATATTACAATTTACAATGCATCAATTTATTATGATTTTTTATTTTTACTATCTTTATATATTATGCTGTCGATTTTATTAGCACTCTGCTACGGTGGTCATTATTGGCCTTGTTGTTCTTGTGTGTTCTGAACAAGTCCTGGACCTGACACGATATGTCTCTTTTTAATAGAGTAATAAATAGACGTATATACTACCAAGTTTGAAGACCGTAAACGTAATCAAAATGTCTTATTTATTTCTTCATATACATATTTATATATATAAAACACTCAGCTAATACAATAGTAGTTTTTTTAATAATGTAGCTCATTGTGTTATACCTTTACATAAGATACATATATTTTATTATATATTTTATAAATTTACGGATTATAGGATTATAAAAAATATTTAACTTATCGTCTAACAAATGATCACCATTTATATTCAAATATAATATTGTCAAACTATTTGATTGATTTATTAACCAACCATTTATATTTTAAAATTTTTAAACACTATATGATTAATTAATGACTAAACATAAAGTTTTTATAAAAAAAATTCAATAATTTTATCAATGTGGTAAATACTTTAAAAGTGAATCACCTATAAGTATATAAAGTATATTTATATGAATTTAAAATATTTTAATCCTAAAACCTTTTTTGATATTCGTTATAATATAGAATAGGTATTTATGCAATAAATTACTATCCAAGTGATTATTTTTATGTGTAAAAAACTTAACTAAAAAAAATACAAACAACTTGAGTACCTACCTAATTTAAATTGTAATGCCACATTTATTTAGGTACCTAGGTAATACATTTAAAAGTCTATATTGTTATTTGTTTTTAATATTTCATCAAATGTAAATAGATGGTATATATTTTAACTTTTTAGTTAATTTATTTCATCAACCATAGCTGCTATAAAATACCTCTGCCCTATAGTGTAAATATATAATAGCACAAGTATTTGCAATAATACCGTTATACAAATTATAAATCACGTAGGTAAGTTATATTTCAGTTTGTTTCCTTTATTTTCATAAAAAGGTTTAGGTATAAGTACAACTGTCATCTATTCAAGTGAGTCACGTACTTTTTTTTTTAAAAAAAAAAAAGGAAAGAAAATAAACGGTCTGGGATGTTTGTTTAACGGTGTTAAGTCCAAATTACGAGGATGTATATTGTCCGGGAATCAGGATATTGTTATTATTGAAATACATTTTTTATTACGATCGTGAACGTACCCTAGATCCCTTAAAAAGAGACCAAATTTCAGTTGCTTAGACTGAAGGGAATAATCCAATTGTTCGATTAGACCTGTTTTCAAGGCCAAATACTTAAGAAGGTAAAAGTGTATAAAAGTGTCCTGCTGTTCATCCATAAAAAGGTATTTTAAATTCAGTTACGGTACCTAACGCAGCTATTACGCTGCAGTGACATTCAGTAGCGGCTGGCCACACGCAAAGAAACTGTAGTTGTGTAAACTCAGTATGTACTCGTATATAGCCATATAGATTATAGGTATCTAATATTTACTAACCACGAACGAATCTATGTTAAGAATACATTGGTCGTTTAAAGTACATTTGCAGATAATGTGTGTCAGACTGGATCGATATATAATTATTGATCCGCGCTGTTGACATATTTTACTTTACAAGGCAAATTAATTATTTTCGACGTAGTGCATTGAGGTATAGTGTCTCTAGTGTCTACAACTGTTTATACTGTCTGGAAATATACACACAGTATATATATGTATATATGATGTATATTATATTCCAATAACCGAATTGGAATTTTAAGTGCGTTTGATTGTAATACGAATTACGAGTTATTTATATAAGGGTTGTTCTAGAATTTTGTTTTGTTAAAATAAAGAAGTAATTTTTTAACACGTAACTAAATCTTCTTTATTTAGCTTATGAAACCCAATACTTATTAAATGGGTATTGAAGTTAAAAATAAAACATCACACGTACAAGATTCTTACATCAAACGATTATTTTTTACCTGAACATGTTACATGGGTTCAAAATGGAAAGAACTACATTGTAAAAACTACAATAGCTTACCAATGAGTCACCGACCGTTAGACGTTAGCATTTTACACAAAAATACCTTATACATGCTATATAGAAATTTTACATCGGGCAGCAAAAGTTGTATATCTATGTGTAAATATGTGTATTACATTCATCGATTTAGATTTTAGTACCAGCCATGTTTATTTAAGTAATGAATAAATAGGTTTAATAAACAACAATTGTTTATTAAAGCTGTATGTTAATTTTTTACTGCTTTAATCTACTCTACACGTAGGTATCTACATGAACTATCGAGTATCTATGTTAAATTAATGGTCATATTGGTAAATACTAAATAGGTTTTATTATTGAGTTTATTTAAAATAAATCAGAACAAAAATGTTCACTTAACTTGTGTATATTTTTAAATCAGAAGTATTAACTCATTGATAGCATAACAACCAACGAATGATCTGCTGAATATATTCTATATAAAATTAAAGTGAGCCTAGTCTCAGGAAATCAAACAAAAATCCGAAAATTGTCCCTTTTGTGGATATTGTCTGTTACTCTTATGGCTGTATTCATTTCATTAATATATTTTTATAACTTCAATGTTATTATTTATATTATATTTACATGATATTATAATGTTAGATATATCACAGTAGTCATTATCATGGTATACTCAAGTATACTTAATAAAAATTGAAATAAAATACAGTGGAAAAATTATCATTTGAATTAAATATTGCATTTTTCAATTTTGTTACTTAAATCATCGATTTTAATAACTTAATAATTAAATTGTTTGGTTAGAGGGATAAGTCGAAGTTAAGTTTGTCCTGATGGAATCTTTGGCATTTGGTTGGGATCTGTTTAATTGATAGTCAATAAGTCAAGTACCATTATAGATTTCGCACACGGACCACTTAATATTATACGGGGAGTTCGAGTTACCCGTTTCCACCAAAACCTTGCCTTTCCCTTTCCCCCAATTCTCTTTTCCGCCAAATCAAAAAAGTTAGTCTAGTTTAATTCAAATATTTAATATATTATAAATTATAATTTTATTTTTATTTTATATACATTAAAAAGTTTGTACTATAATGATATATACACCTATAACGTACCGTAATTTCAACCGGTAATCGGAAAAAAAAGTCCCGGTAAAAAAAGTCCCAGAAAAAAAAGTCCCGGTAAAAAAGTCCCGGTAAAAAAAGTCCCACACTAGGAAAAAAAAGTCCCGAAAAAAAAATATTATTCTTGTAGGTACTTGTACAGTTCTATAGTAAGTTGTGCTTTGTATTTTAGTGTGTAACTGTGTAAGTGTAATGAATAAAATGCTTGTACATATAT